>NW_024423675.1:20321471-20412967 GCF_017311325.1 Ursus maritimus | reverse complement strand
GGGTGGGCGCCAGCCCAACGGGCCTCCTATACTCGCCCGCCCGCCGCGCCGCCCGCCGCGCCGCCCGCCCTGCCCGCGGTGCGCGCGGGGCCGGGGCCGGGACGGGCCGCGCTCCAGCAACATGGCGGCCGGTCCGAGTCCAGCCCGGGCCGGGATCGGAGTGGCGGGGGTGGGGGAGCGCCCCGGAGAGCAGGGGCGGCCGAGCCTCGGTGGCCGTTGGGCTCTTTGCCACCCCAAAGTGTCCCACGCCGAGGTGCTTTTAAAAAGTGCCTCGTAATCCCCAGTCTCACTTCAGCTTGGGAAGAGGGGACGTGGCTTCCTCCCGCGGTGGTGGCAGTGTGGTTGATCGTGGGGCGAGGCGAGGCGACTCGCCTCCAAAGTTGGCGATCAGGTCGAACTCCCTCTCTTTGGGGTTAGTCATTTGCCCATCCAGGTCTTGTCTGCGAAAGGGGGCTTCTCCGGGAGTTGGCAAAAGAGGGAAAGAAACTGAAGACATTAATGCTTGCCAGTGTCTCAGACTTGGGTCTGAGAAAATAAGTTGCCTGCGATCTAACTCTGTTGATTTTGCGGATAGGTGTGGGGTATATTTGAGGTTTGGGCATTTGGTTAATTAAACTTTAAACTTACTATGTGCAAAGGAAGAAAAGTACCCATTCGTGTACCCGATGCTTCATAGATTCTTTTTGGTATTTTATGCTAAACTAGAAGATAGGTGGTGAAATCTAGGAGGAAGATGGAGATAAAGTAACTGCCGGGAGCGTAGGTTTAGTTGATTGTGAAGCTGGCATTGGAACCTAGGTCTGTCGATTTTTTAAAACCGATCGGGAACACACCCTTTGTTAAGCTGTGCAGTGGATTTGGGTACTGGAGGCGGACGCTGAGTCTTACAGCAGAGATTGGCAGTGCTGTGACAACACAAAAGAGAGAGGGGAAGATAAATTTGAGGTGAAAAAGAACCCTGGGTACTTAAAACCTGAAATCTAGTGTGATTTTTTACTCTAGTTAATATTGAGTAAGGAGTAGCTGGCATCTTGACCGAAGAATTGCTGAAGTGTCAGGATTTTTACCTTGGCTTACCCCCCTCCTCCCATTACTGTTTTGAAGTGTCTTCCCTTGGTTTTCGTGTTTTATAGAAGTTTAATAAAATGTCTAATTAGTATTCAGAAAGATGTAATAGTGAAATTCAAAAATTGTTAGTTGAGGAAAGTACATTGCAATACAATACTGGACATTCTAACTGCACTGTTTTTAAGATGATGGAGCACAGTATATTTTGTCTTCTGCTTATTTGGCAGTTTCTTCCCAGAATTGTAGTTTTTGGAGTGTTTTTCCAAAGAGAAGCTCAGAGATAACCAAGTTAATTGTCTTTTTGTAATTGAAAGTCTTACAAAGGAGATGATTTGTTTCTGTAAGTAGCAGTTGGATAAGCTGCTGCTGAAAATGAGAGGTAGCAAGTTAGTTCATTGTAAATAACATTGTGCTATTCAAACATTAGTCATTAGGCACAAGAGATTTTAGACAACTAGCTTTTTTTTTTGTCAGTACACAAACCTCTGCAGAACTTATTTTCTACTTTGTGAACCCCTTACTCAAGGGTATTTTATATATGTCCCAGTCCCTGATAAATACTACTGATAAAATACTGAAATGCATGGCCTCTGTGCAGAACTGGTTTGGGGGTTTTTTTTTGTTTTGTTTTGTTTTGTTTTTTTGCACAGGGAAAGCAAATGTAAATGTTTTTTGGAGGCATCTAGCTTCCAGGAAAATGGATAGAGCCCTAGTCTAGACTTTCGGGGCCATTTGGCCTAAATTATTGACAAAGACCCTGCTAATTTGTTAAATTGTATGTACATGAATGTAGCCCCTTCCAGATGTTACTGTCTCTTATCCTCCAGTCACAGTCACAGAGGATCCTAGAAAGAGCAGATCATTTATGAATTACAAATCTGGGGTTTTCAGAATGGGCATCATCCGAATTTGCGTTCAACCTGTAACAAATTTTTTATTACTATTAAAAATTCCAGTGTCTTGGCTGATGTTTTGGTTTTGATTTCCTTGTGCGTAGTGTTGGCCTTGCAAGACAGCCTTTTTTCCAATATTTTTATTTTTTAAGGATGCTTAAATGGCTCAAGAAACCTTGAGTGTCTGTGAAATAGTTGCCCTGTAAAAAGGGTTGTTTCGATAGGTACTGAGCATTCCCACTAGCTTGTGGGGGGTTTTTCTTCTCTTGAGTTTATTTCAGCTTCATCAGTCATTTGTAATGATTGGAATTTCTTATTAAGCCAGTTTATGAAGTGTTTTTGTGTTTGCGGTTAAAAACACATAACATGAAATGTACCATCTTAACACATTTTTAAGGGTACTGTACATTATTAACTATAAGCACAGTGTTACACAAAAGATCTCCAGGACTTTTCATTCTTCTTCAGACTATACCCTGCTTGAGGAGGAAATCTCCATTTCCCCTCCCCCTAGCAGCCATCATTCTACTTTTTTCTTCTGAGTTTGACTATTTTAGATACCTAATATAGGTGGAATCATGCAGTATTTGTCCTTCTTTGACTATCCGACTTAGCATAATGTCCTTAAGGCTCATCCATGTTACAGTGTAGGGCAGGATTTCCTTTTTTTATGGTTGAATATTGTTCTATTGCAAAATGTATAACACATTTTTTAATCCGTTCATCTGTTGATGGGCTATAACATTTTACCATTTCTCTGAATTAGTAAGTTTGGTACTTTACATAATGCTCACTTTTGTTTAAAAAAGGTAAGCTGTACAAATTCAAAGTGAGGTATCAATTGATTGGTTTTATATGCTCCTCCCCACCAGAAATCTGTGAAAGCCGCAACAGCTGTGTTTCCTGTTTTAATGTTAGCCTTGATACCCCTACCTGCTTTTGGATAGAATGTAAAGGTAAGAATTTTTGGAATTGCTTTAATTTTGAGAATGCAAACTGTTTTGTTATAACGTTTTAAGATAGTCTACAGGGTATTCCCGAACACTTAAAAATTATGTAGAAAATTGGATATATTGTGTACTATTTATTTTGCAAATAAAAGACTTTTTCCTTTGAAGTTCCTATTGCTTAACATTCACCCTAAAGTCTCTGGTCTCCCATTCTGTCTCCACCCCTTCATTTTTTTAGACTTGATTATTAAGGTTCAGTACCTTTTAAAGGAAGAGAGATTTTAAAGCTTTGGAAGAATAAGTGGACAAGTACACTGAAATCAGCTGTAAAAGAAAGTTGTGAAATTTTCCCCTAAAAATAGTTTCGCAGAAAAAGGAGGCATTTATCTTTTGCAGGTGTCCTGCTAGATGAGCTCTAGAGACCTCGTAAAACTTTGTTGGATACTTAAATATGGGAGAAGAATGAGATGGAAAGAGAGTTGGTGTTTTTGTTCAATTTTAAAATTAACCTTTAGTTTGAAGGATAAAGAGCTAGTTGGAGATACTTTGAAATGCCAATAAGGTTTTTGTTAGAACCATGGGATTACAGCATATTCTCTTTTCTTAATGTAAGGTAATTGCATTTTTTTCTTATCAGTAAAACAATTTGGTGTGTATGTATGTGTGTGTGTATATATATATATACACACACACGTATATTTGTAAAAAGCCAAAGCTATATATTAAGCTTCTTTATTCATTAAAAAAATCTAAGAGTTCTGGGCATTGTATCACTACATAGGAAAGTTTAAAAACTTCTTTTAAAATTAAGGTATTAGCTTAATTTGGGGTTAAATTTTTTATTGTGTAAGAGTCACTTTTTGTAATGTCATGAAATGGAATGTAAGAGAGCACCCCTCTCCCCTGCGCAGGGCAGCGTGGGCATGTTTTGGGGCTTGAATGCCTACTGTAGGATATGTTGGGGAAGGGTCTCCTTTACTCTTGCTACAAGTTTGACCATCAGGAAAGCAGTTTTAGACAGTGTAGAAAACCAAGCAGAGGTCTGGAACAGAGGTCCTGCTGGGGCTAATGAGTACCTCCTGTGGTTACTAAGCCTTTGTTGGATCCTGACTGCTTCTCCCTATGATTCAGCCCTCTTGCGGATTCTGGCAGCCCTCACTATACAGCAGTCGTGCCACAATTCTGTGATATAACTGTTTCTGATTTATCTGTTCAGCAGATTCATGTGGAGTTTAGAAGAATATTTGGAGGAATCCTGTGTAGTATTTCTTAATCAGTGAGGAAAAGAGAATTACAGTATTTTCTTGGTCTGTGGACCTCTAAAGTGTTTATGCCTGAGTTTGATTTTTGGAAGCAATTCTGGAGCTTAGTAACAAAGTGAAAGATAATATAAACATGTGATTGGTGCTCTGTGTCTTTTCCCCCCATAACAGAGAAAAACTACTGTTCACCTAATGCAACAGTTAGTGATTGCCAGGTGGTGAATGGAACACAGTTCTGTTCTGGTAAGTATTTCCACTGGCTGCTGGGGAAGGTAGCCAATAGGTGAGAAAGATCTTTGCCTCAGGAAGCCTTCTTTCAATATTTGGTTTGCCGTTTCCATAATTCTAATCTTGTTAGAAATTTGGTTATAAATAGCGTGTTCATACTGATATGGAAGGACAATGTTTTGAAGCTTAGTTTAGTGATTTGGCTATATTGTAGAGGCCTCCTCCTTTACTTTTTTTTTTTTTTTTTTTTTGAACTCTTCTGAAAACTCACTGTAGTGTAGACCCTCTTTTTATTTGCATTTTACTGGACTGGACAGTCTTGTTCTGGCCCTTTTCCTGATTGTGGTGCTGGTGATTGTCACAACCTCTAGCATAGTTTGTGTTATGGTTGACTCTTTTCTGTATTCAGCTGTTTTCTCATTTTTGCACTTTAATTTGAAGAAATTGGTTACTCTAACCTTAACTCTTTGCTCAGGAAATAGCTAAAATTTCTAGATGAAACAGCTGATTTTTCTAACAAGATTACAAATGGATAGGGAAGTCAAACTTCTAATTTGGTGCATGGATAATAAAGCAAAAGAGTTTTCTGGAGTGTGTCAGTAATCTTGAAAGACTACCTGTAACAATTTACTTTTAGTAGTGGGTTTTCCCATCCAAGCTTGAACTTCATGACTGAGAATTTCATTATTGTGAGGTCAGTTATCACCTTTGTAGAGTGCATATAATTTGGTTTAGGTGATGAAAGAACAAGCATTTTTAGTATCTATTTTAATGTGTGTCAGAAAATAATAACTATATCAAACCTGCAGTTTCATGAAAATAATTGCTTAGAAACGAGTAAGTAAAACATTTTAAAAGATCCTAATTTAGAGAAAAATTGAGTAAGTGTACTTAATTTGACGATGTATCAGTTAGAATTAGTTTGGACTATGTAGCACTCTACATCCAGTACAGACCTAGACTCTTTATTCTCATTCCTCAAAAATATCTTTGACCTTACTCCCTGAGGTGAGTGCTCATGTTCCAGCCATCAAATTGGTTTTCCTGCCAACAGGAAGAGGGAAGAGGCCTGTATCTCTACAGATGCTTTCTAGAAGTTATACTGGGCTACCTACCTGCAGGGGAGACTAAGAAATGTTTGTCTTTCCCCGGGGGAGGGAAGTGTCAACTATCGGTTGGTGCTTCTATTTCTAAAGAAGGGGAGGTCAGTATTGCTTAGAGCAACTGTCAGTCTCCCCCACAAGGTAGTACTTAAATGTAAACATTGTCAAGTGGTATTCAAATGACTACAGTTTGAAAGGTAGTGTGATAGGTCGCGATATTTTAGATTTTGCTTTAACTTAATGTTTGTTTGTTTTAAATAGGACCCGAGCCCACTCCAGTGCCAACGAATTCCACAGGTAATACAAGATAATTGACTCTTTCTTCCTCTCTCAGGATTAATAAGGTCCCTTGATGGACTTTTTAGTAATTAAATACCTAAAAGTTGTTCGTATAATTTAAAAAATTCGTAGATGTATTTGGTCTTGGACCATAGCAATTACATTCGTATGAACTATTTAGGCCAGTGGCACGGAACTCCGGTGTTTCACGTTTGTTGAATATGGGAGGATTTGCTGTATCTTTGGGCATTGAGTCCACAAACTGCTTTTTGTGGATATTTTGAAGATCTTGGGAAATACAGAAGCCTGAAGGAAATTAAAATTCCCTCCAATTCCCATCGTGCAGAGGTACACCAGAATGTTTTCAGTGACACGGTTCTCAGTCTTCTCTGTGTGTCTCTCAATAGACGTACTTACTGTGAACTTGGGTAATACGCCCACGCACATTTGAGTAGTTTCTCTCTTACATTGTTGTGTACACTTCACTTATCCCGCACTCGGTTGGATAGTTGGGTCGTCTTTCATTCTCCATGCAGGTGTCCTACAGGGAAATGTTTGCTGTTATCCCTGATAGGATTGATTCAAACAGCATTCCTAGGTCAGAGGATAGGATTATTTTAAGACTGAATGTTGATTGCTTTCCAGAAGGATATGCTTTTCATTCTCATCAACCACTGGAAAGTTTTCTCTACCCCTTCAACAGGATTAGATAATTTCTCCTTTAAAAATCTTTACCAAAGTGATAGGAGGAATAAATCATTTAAAAATTTCTACTTCAGGACAGGTAGTAGGCTGGATGATAGGGATTGGAAACAGAAGACAGCATTTTGTCTATCATAGGAACTGTGAAGAAGGTAAGTGAGTGAGTGCGGTGTGATGAGACAGTTGCAGGAAGGTGTGTATGTGGAGCGATATGGCGAATGTGTTGACAGCTTCCTGGAGATGTTGGCTGAATCTTGAATGACCCTAGTGAAACAGGAGGACCGCTTCCCAAGTGGAGCAAGGCAGTTAGTAATGCGCAAGAGCACGGCGAGGTCAGGGATTGCGGTCGGAAGTGCACGGCGAGGAGTGGTTCAGCTGGACAGTCCACAGGTCAAGAGCCAGATGGGGAGGACCGATTGGAACAGGAGACGAGAGTAAACACAGGGAGATTAGAATAGATAGCCCGTGGCGGGAATTGTGAAGAGCTAATAGGGGAAGAGTTGCAGGTGTATGCAAATAGTCTCAGGGAGTGGGGGGGATAGGACTTGCTGGAGGTGAGGGCAGACTCTCAGCTGACAGTACGGGTAAGCTGATCTGTGTAGGCAATAGTGGTGTCCACCGGAACGGCTTGTAGAGAGAATAGGGCTTGAGGACAGACTCCAGGAAGTGGTAATGTCCAAGGGTTGAGATGAGGACCAGTGAGGAAATGGAGTAGGGATGGGCAGAGAGGTGTGTCCAGGAAACTGTGTGTGTGTGTGTGTGTGTGTGTGTGTGTGTGTGTGTGTGTGTATTTTAGGTGTAGTTTTTCAGAGGAAAAAGTGGTCAGATGCTGTGGCAAGGACTAGAACTCATCGTGAAAGACTTCGGCGGTAGCAAGCTAGCTCATAGCAGGTTTTGGTAGCCAAATGTGCGTAGCTCTTCCCAGCTACACATTCAGTGATATTGTGCTGGTAGCTCGAATTACAGTGGAAATATTCATGCCGTAGAAGTCTGCAAATGCTTTGGAACTTTTGGAGAGCACACAGTGGTAGCACCCGTTCGAAGTCACTGACTAGGAGGATGTTAAAGATTGATAAAGCAAAGACGTTAAGGGAAAATTACTTTCCAGAAGGTAGGATGTGAACTGAAAGGGGGAAAAGAGGAAACGGTTTCTTCAAAACCATTGTGGGCTCACTTTTAATTTCTTCTCCATGAACCTTAATGTAGTTTTCATGCTTAATCCACACTGGGTTCTCCAGTGAAGTACCATGGAGTCTCTCTTGTTTTTTCTCTCTGGTTCTGAAAGTGGAAGGAAGCCAGGGCTTGCTTACGGAAAATGCATCTGTTGAGTGGCAGTTAGTGGTTGAAAAACAAACCTTCCTATGGCCTCTTGCCATGGCTACTGCTGAAGGAGAGCAAGTGAGAAATGAAGGGATTATTAAATGTTGCAAAGAGAATCTGATTTATGTAGGAAGCTGTTCATCGGGGTTAAATATATAGCCTTTTGTTAGTACATATAAATAGTACAAGTAAAAATACTTGTAATAACTTAAAATAGAATGATTAGATTATGTCAGAACTATAGTGGGGAGTGTTCATAATATATTAAGAGGAAGACAATTAAGTTCTACTTTTTTAATTTTTTTGTTACATAAATGCCTAGAGAGATGGCTGGCAGGAAGTAACATGTTACTCTGAGTGATGGGATTACTTAATTTACTGTATTTTTAAAATTTTCCATCACGAGTAGCAGCTTTTGTAACTGCTGAATTATTTTTTTAATGAACACACTGTAGGTCAATAGAGATATGTTCCGTAAGTATTGCATAATTTTGAAAATTTTGTCAAAGTAATACTTCAGTCAAAAGTAAAAGTGTGTAAATGTTTTGCCTATTTACAAAAAAAAAAAAAAAATTAGTCTGTGCAGCGTCCACAGGGTTGGTAGTAAGAATCAAAAGGTAAATTTGCAAACTTTTTTCCCTGCCATTGTCAGACAAAATTTAGTAAGTGTTCTAAGATTGAAAAGAATATGTTTGTTTAGTTTGTAAAGTGTTATTTTTTGCAGCAACTTTTAAGGAATTAAAAATCTGAAAATAATCATACCCTTTAATCTAGGAATTCTGTATAAGAATCAGCCCTGTAAGAGATGAGATCAGGTATTTCCCTGCCAGGTGTTTATAGTATGGAGAAATGAGAGATGACCTAATTGTCCATCCAAGAGCAGGGTAGGGAAAATGTGTGCAGCAGTGCTCATAGTGAGAGAAAAGGATACAAACGTGTAATCCCATCAATATCGTTAGCATGTCATTGATTAGAATTTGTTAGTACTATCAGTACTAACAGAAGTTTGTTAATACAGTGCTTTGGTTCCTAAAATGTGTTTACATTCAAATTAATTCGTCTCCCAAGAGTTCATTTTCTTTACAGGCATCATCAGATAACTTAAATTGGGGGATCTGTGGCCCCAGGGGACCTGTTCTTAAAATAAAATTTTATTGGAACAGAATGATGCCTCTTCATTTGCACGTTGTCCTTGGCTGCTTTTGCACTACGCACTGCACAAAGCCTAAAATATTTACTGTCTGCCCCTTTAAGAAAAGTCTGCCAGCCCCTTGAAATGAAGATCATAAGCCAGCCTTGATACCTACTTGAGAAATCCTGAGCCATACTTGTTTCTTACCATGACTTTTTACGTTAATAGTTTTTGTCAAAGAAGCATAAAAAAACTATAGTTTCCTCACCTAAACACTGATTCTTGACCTCTTGTGTGTCTTTTTGCAAACTTTATCCAGATGTATACGTAGAGTTCATACTTAGATACATACATAGATGTTAACACAGAGACAGTTCTATATTTGCTTTGTGTTTTCGAAAGTGTGATTTAAAGGCTAGTAGTCTGGCTATGTAGACGTGTTAGTGAACCACTATCTGAAATTTGGCCTTTATTCTTTAAAAAAATGGAAGGCATGTTGAAGTTGGCAGGGTTATTTTAAAAAGACAAATTGCTAGGTACTAGGAGGCTTGGAAATTTAAGTTTTTAATAAGCTTTCTTTCTATTGCAGCTAAAACCACCACCCTGCCTTCTTCCTCTTCTACAACCACGACCACAGCCACTACATCAGGTAAGGAGGGGTTTTTAAACTAACGGCGACGTAGGGTAGGTGTGCAGCCTTGCCTTGCGCTATTTTTGCCCCCATTTTCCAGTTGCATTCATGAATGGTTGTGAACTACAACTCACCTCTTACATTGGAGGACCAGCGTAGTAGGCTGTTAATGCAGTCACGGTAGGTTTGCTGCAAGTCCTCATTCTTTAATGTGTAGCCACATTTGGCGTGACACCTTTGAGTTAAGAGACGGTGTTTTTCTAAAACCCTTTTAGTACAACTTGTGGGTGAGATGTCATTTCTTACAACTTACAAAGTAAATGCTGATTGCTGTTAGGGATTAGTCGTGTGCTGTGTCAGATCATGGCAATTGCAGGAAAGATGATACAGCCATCCTTTCTACTGAGAAAGCTCTAAAAGCCAGGATCACTGTGAATGTGCACCTCAGCCGTGTTTCTCGCGACTGCTTTACACTCTTTTATAACCCTTTAAAGTGCAAGTGAGAAAGGGCATGTTTCGTAATTACTGATGTGATGTGTTGTAAACGAAATCATAGGTGATGCCACAGGACTTTGCAGATGCACAGGTTACGGATCCTTCTATCTGTATTTAAAATACTGTGTTTGGTTTTGTTTTTCTTTTTTGGAATTCTTCTGGCTTATTCTTGTGCTACCTTTCTTGGTTTCAAGGAAACCATTTTTTCTTTGCAAGAAGAATTACAGAACAGTTGTAATTAGTTTTAAAGCTCGGGACACCTGGGTGGCTCAGTCACTTAAGCGTCTGCCTTTGGCTCAGGTCATAATCCCAGGGTCCTGGGGTCTAGTCCCGCATCGGGCTTCTTGCTCGGTGGGGAGCCCGCGTCTCTCTCTGCCTGCCGCTCCCCCTGCTTGTGCTCTCTCTCGATCTCTCTCTCTCTGACAAATAAATAAATAAATCTTAAAAAAAAAATTTAAAGCTGGCCAATTTATTATACAGCCACCAGAACCAGTGTGTATTTGAAACTCTATTTTAAAAAAAGAAAAATTTATTTTAGGGGGCACCTGGGTGGCTCAGTCGTTAAGCATCTGCCTTTGGTTCAGGGCGTGACCCCAGAGTCCTGGGATCTAGCCTTGCGTCGGGCTCCTCTGCTGGGAGCCTGCTTCTTCCTCTCCCACTCCCCCTGCTTGTGTTCCCTCTCTCGCTGCCTGTCTCTCTCTGTCAAATAAATAAATAAAATCTTAAAAAAAAAAAAAAAAGAAAATTTTATTTTAAATATGAGATTGCTTTTCATTTAAATATGAAATTGCTTTTCATTAAAATGCTTGAAACCTTTTACTCCCTAAAAAGAAATTTATGTTCTGTTTCTTCTTGAAACATCATTTTATTCCCTGAAAAGGGAATTCAAACTTTTGTACTTTTATTCCGTATGGTTTGGTAATGCTCCTAATACAAAATTTTTGAGTAAGATTTAAAGTGCCTTTAATAACAAGTTCTTTTGATTTGAAATTATAAATTGCAGATACTGGAGATAATTTTTGTATTTTGAAAAATTGCAACCAAATTTTTGCTTTTATATTTAGCAAAATTCAAAAGTTGATGAATTTTCAACACAAATACTAATATTTACTGTAACAGTTAACTAACAGTATGTTATCTGAAGAAATTGCAAATTTTTAAGTGCTCGACATGTTCTCAGGGCATAACTTATGTACCAGGAGACTCTTTTTCTGTCATTTTCATATTTGAATTTGTATGGTAGCTGTGACCACTGGACGGAGTAAATGGGATAAATTCTAGTTGTAAAGACTTGACTCGAGCAAATACTTTATAGAATTTGACTCATGGCAAAGTCAAAGTAGAAGCTCAGGTGTGTCTTGAAGTTCTGGGTAGAGGATCATGGGACTTATTAAGTCTCGTTATTTTTTTTCTTTCTTATTTAACAGGTACAACTAATACCACTTTAACTCCAACTTCACAGCCTGGGCGGAAGTCTACCTTCGATGCAGCCAGTTTCATTGGAGGAATTGTCCTCGTCTTGGGGGTGCAGGCTGTAATCTTCTTTCTCTATAAATTCTGCAAATCGAAAGAACGAAACTACCACACTCTGTAAACAGACCCATTAAATTAACAAGGACTGGTGTGTAACTCACTGAAACCAAAATATTCTCTTTCAAGATGTCCCACATGGAAGACGCTATTCCAGGATCTTTACATGTTCAAAGGATGCATATAGGATACTTGGGAGCATTGTCCTTGAAGAAAAATCACTTAAATCATTTTGCTCAACAGGAATATTTAAAATATTCTGCATGAATCCTTGTGGCTGTCTTCTTTTATTTTAAATGGCTGCTGCTGTGGGATTATGTTCTCTCTTCTTGACATACCAAATGTAACTCTGTGAGTGATGGAAAACATTGTCCTGCACAGGCAACCTCGTGACTCTTTGGCAGTTTAAATTTAGTCATTTTAAAGCCTGAAAGCTGCATTATTTTCATCCTATCTCAGGATGTAGTTTAGTGACCAGAATTGAGAAGAATGTGCCAAATGAGCATCAGTTGGGGGGACTTTTGCCTGTCCTTTCAAAAGTGGAATCAATCTATAAATTTAGTATCCTTAGAGCAAACTGTATCCTTAGAGTAAAATTTTGTGCTTGATAACAGTTATTTTTTCTACATTAGAAATAAGATGCCACAGAGGGAATTACATTCCAGATTTAAAGAAACGAATGGAAAGGATACAAACCATTAACAAATAGCAGGTTATCGTTCATACTCGTAAAGCACCTTAAATCACTGAGAAAATAAAGAACAGTGCCTTATAAGACAGACGGAGAGGTGGCCTCTGACTTCAGGTGTTTGTGATTTGCTCTTTCACGTTTAGGGAGGTAAAGGTTGGTCTGTGCTGTGACTGTTGACGAGCTGGAGCAGACCTGCTTTTAGACGCCGTGCTGTTAGTATTTAATTGAAAACGTACTATTTTCAATTTTAGGCCTGAGCAAGTTAAGCTTAAGGATGTTCTACAAAGTCGAAAGCCTCCGTATATTGAACTTCCCAACATTTTTCTTAGGCTGTTAAAAAGTACGAAGATGAAGTTGATTTACTTACATTTTCCTTTGTGCTTCAGGAAGTATCCTAACACTGTTGTACCTTGAACGGATTTCCACCAAGCTTCCTTGAAAAGTAACTTTTTTTATGAGGCAAGAAGGAAATAAGTTGTTTTCGAGTCATTTGCTAACTCTTGAATGAGACAATCATTTTAAGTTTTGAGACCAGAAATGTGACCAGTGTAATTTCAGAAAATCTAAACATTTTCGGTTGATTGGATTACTGTAGATTTTTAATGATGATTGCCCTGGATAGACGGATTGTGCTTTCTCTTCTTTCTTTCTCCTTCTCTCCCATCCTTTCTTCTTAGTTTCAGTTTCCATAGTATAATACGCATGCATACTTTAATTTTTTTTTTTTTTTCAGTTTTCTTAGGAAGCACTATTTTTTTCAGTTTTAGAGGGATACTTCTCCCCTGCCTTTGACATATTGGATTAGTTCAGAGGTTTTCATTAGTTTTAAAAAAGCTTTTGCTTTTCTGGGTCATTAAAGTTTGTTTTTTGTTTTTTGGGTTTTTTTTAGTTTCTTTAGCCTATAGGGGCTGAGCTTAGCACTTGGTTTTCAATATTTTGTAGTAGGAAATGACGAGTTGCTTTGGTCCATTTCATAAGCCAAAATTCCTTGCATTTAGATATGATTATATTCAAGGTTCTTAAAATGAAGATTTACCGTTTCTTTGTTACTTGCTGGTACAGCTGAAGTTTATTTTACTTGCACATTTGTACATATACCTAATGTTTTCAAGTGCCTTAATTGTTTAAAATCTCTGGCTTCAAAGGTTTTTGGGAAAAGGTAGGTTTACCTCACATTTTTGTGTTTTCATTAGTAATATTCTGGTATCAGTTCTAGGAACCTCACAAAAATTTTTATTATGGTGCCATGGCTGTTAGTTTTTAGTGAGTGCTGTAAGATCCAAGAATTATTTGAAAATATACAGAACCTCCGTTTCTCCCAAAGTGGCAACATGTAGCTGCAGTGGAATATAATCATTTACCTAGACGCGAATGCCTTGTCCCACAGAGTCCGTACGTACAGCAGTCGTCGTGAAAATGTAGCTGAAGCTTCTCGTCTCCTGTAATTTTAAATACTGCTCTGAAACCAGTTAGATTTTGCCAGAAGAGCTCTTAAACAGGACTCACAGCCTTTTCCCCCTTCCTTTACTATCTTGAGCCATTAATAATTTGGTGGTTTTTTTTTAAATCCAGAAGGTATATAGAAACCTTTTCAGATTTTTCTCCTGATTTGTTCACGTGGATGTAGTTCTATCAAAACACCGTATTTTACCTTACAGATACTTGTTGCACAGGCAGACACTGCTGTATTTAGAGATTTCTAGTTCAGTTCATTAAAAACCGCAAAACCAATCTGTATCATGTACCAAACCGATTTAAAATAAATCTACATGTTTATTGAATTAGTATGTTGTTTTTTATTAACTGAAGTATTTTTGCATTTTGATTATGAAATTTAATGTTGGTGAATTTATCCGATCAGTCTGTTTGGGGATGGGTTGTCTACTCACTTTTTCTTGCTCTGCAAGCCCAGCAGGTAGGCCCGGAGATGCACAGTCATCAGCGGAGGACGGAGCTGCTGAAGCTTGTTAGCGCTTTAGTGCTTTCAGCAAGTGAATGCTGTCCATCCGTTGTCTTCTCGCTTGGCATTGTTGCTTGAGAAATCTGTCCTCTGCACGGATCTTTGTTTTCCTTTGTTGCTTTTTAAGATTTTTCTCTGGCTGGTTCGAGCAATTTGATGACGATGTGCTATGTTTCTTGTGCTTGGGGTTTGTTGGGTTTCTTGGGTATATGCTTTTCATCAGATTTGGACGTTCTCAGCTGTTGTTTCTTCAAATATTTTTTCCTATCCTTTCCCTTCTCTGTTGGGGATTCTGGTCACACGGGTGCTGCTGGAAGTTGACCCACAGCTCATCCATGTGCTGTCTAGTTTTTTAATCTTTTCCTGTTTCATGTCAGATTCCCGTGTTCAAGTTCACTGATGGCCACAGTTTAATCTGTTGATCTTGCCCAGTGTAGTTTTCATTTAGGATGTCTTCATTTCTAGAAGTTCACTTGGGGTGTTTTTATACCTTTCGTGTCTACGTAACCATTCTTTAGTGTTTGAACATACAGTGGGTTGTTTGTTTTTTTAATACTTAGGTCTGCTAATTCTAATACTGGGTCAATTTGATTTTTTTGCTCATTATGGGGTCATACTTCTCCAGTTTCTTTGCATGCAAGATTGAAGGTATAACCTGTTGGGTGCTGGTTATTTTTGTTCTGGGCCATAGAAACAGTTTGATCCTTTTTAGGTCTTGCATTTAAACTTCGTTAGGTGGGAGCAGAGCAGCATTCATTGGAGGGCTAGTAGTTGCCCAGTTCTGAGGCAAGACCCTTCCGAGTAGTCCGTGCCCCTGGATCGTGAGGCTTTCTAGTCTGGGCTAGCGGGGCAGGCTCTGTTCCTAGCTTTGTGCGGGCTTCCAGGTGCTGTTTCCTGGAAACATTTCCCCAGCCCTGGGTAGTTAGCTCACGCCTCTGCTGATCAGTGTGTTGCTGAGGGTCCTCTTTCTGTGGCTTTCCGCCCTGGTGCTCTGCTCTGCAACTCCAGCTGCCTTCAACTGCCTTGACTTTCAGCTCCATCTCCTCAACTCAGGAAGTGCACGGGGCTCTGTCTGGGTGTCCTCCCCCTGCTTCGTGGCTTAGAAATTCAAGGCAATAGGCTGGGTGGATCGTTTCCTGTCTTTCAAGGATCACTGTCCTTTGCCCAAAGTCCAATGTATCGAAAACTACTGTTTCATGTGTGCTGTCCAGTTTTTCAGTTTGAGGGTAAATGCAATCTCTTACTTCATCTTGGCAAGAAGAAAAAGTTCAAGATGGGGATTTTGAAGTTTTAATTTTTAATTCAAGGAATATATAAATACATATTCTTAAATATTTTTTCTTCAACTATACAAGGTAAGTATGTCTGCTTTGATGGTCCCTCAGTCCCTTCCCCTTGTTTGCTCCTCCACTTTGCAGAGGTAATCACGGAACTGGGCTGGTGTTAAAGCCCCCACTCCGCCGGCGTTTTTTATGTACTGTGTGTATCCTTAGAAAACACATACTGTGGATTTTTGTTTTAACAGCAGCCTGCAACTTCTTCTCACTCGCTACTTCTTGGAGATCTTTCCAAGTTAGTGTATGTGGCTGGACCAAATTCTTAAATTCTCTGAGGGCATATGTAGTATGAGCATCCTAAGTGTCCACTTACTGAAGGATAGTAGGTTTGCAAGTTTTAGTCTTCAGTAACACTTTTGCAGAGCATATCTTTGCACCTGCCCCTCGTTTACGTGTGACTTTCTTGCTAGAGTAACCATGGAGAAGTGGAGATCTGCACCATAGGGTTTACACTTCGAACTTTTTAAAAATATATTTTATAACTCCTTTTTTAATTTAAATTCAACTAACATGTAGCGTATTATTAGTTTCAGAGGTAGAGTTAGTGATTCATCAGCCTTATATCACACCCAGTGCTCATTACATGTGTCCTCCTTAATGTCCATCACCCAGTTACTGCATCTCCCCACGCCCTCCCCTCTAGCAGCCCTGCTTGTTTCCCGTGATTAAGAGTCTCTTACGGTTTGTCTCCCTCTCTGATTTCAGCTTGTTTTATTTTTCCCTCCCTTCCCCTATGCTCCTCTGTTTTGTTTCTTAAATTCCATATATGAGTGAGATCATATGATAATTATCTTTCTCTGATTGGCTTATTTCACTTAGCATAATACCTTCTAGTTCCATCCACACTTTGTATATTTTACAGACTGAGATTGCCTTCCAATTTCCACCAGCCAGGGGACCTGAGAGTTTTCTATATCCTTTCCATCTGATTGGCAAAGTTAAATTTTAATACTCTGGTGAGTGAAATGATTTATTTGGTTACTGTCCTTAATTTGTACTTCCTCTGTGAATTGTCTTTTTTGGTTGTCTTTTCTTAATTGTAGGATTTTTTATCTTAAAATGTGCTGGGTGCTCACCTATGGTCAATGGATTTTCTTCAAGTCTTTGTCTTTGACTATGGTGCCTGTATCACCAGAGTACAATCAGGAGACAGAAGCCAATACGAACAGGGGAAGTTTGACCCAAGAGTGGATTGGAGTGATAGGACATATAATCTGTAATATTTTAAGAAATACAAAGCAGTCAAGAATTCTAAAGAATACTGGTGTAGCAAATATAAGAAGTGGCCACTATCTGTTCTCCCTCAAGCTGAATTCCAGAAATAATTAGGATACAACCTTGGCTCTCTGGATGAAGTTAGTGGTAGCTGCAAACCCACCACCAGGCAGCTATGGGGAAATGATATACCGGTGGTAAGCTGTGAAGTCTGGTAAGCTGTGAAGTCATCCGAGGGGATGCAGGGTGAGCCACGCACAGGCACCACACCAGTGACATTCCACTGCTAAGCTGTGTGCACCGCTAGAGTTTTGCCCAGAACGGGGAAAAGAAATTCCTCCAGTACTGTCTACTGACAAAACATCATGCCACCTAGCAAAGAAGTATTCTATTCACTCATGGTTCAACTCCATTGTCATTGTAATGGTGGAGCAGGCAACAGGTGGATTCAAAGCGTAAAGCCCTTCTTTCTGTCAATTTATGACCTCCCACTACTTAATATTTATTTTGCCCTTGCTGAGAATCTCAAGTAGTCAGTTCTTTTCCTGGTGGTGACCCAAATATTACTACCAAAGCGTCTGAATCTTCCACTGTCCTACCTGTCTTGGTCGTGTAGTTTTTCATTAATCTTTACTAGTGGGTATGGAAGTACTCAGGCACCCAGACAACCCCCGTGTTCCAGATATGGTCCTTGCCTCCACTGTGTTCCAGCAATACAATCTCCTCTTGGTAATCAGGATTGACCATTCCAGCCAATAGGGAAACACCTTTCGCTGCCTGTTGGTCTAGTGGCTTATGAATCCCAACGGGCAAGTGGCAGTCTCATCTTAGATCTAACATCAATAGACCTGTTGTGTGTCTCTGGTTGAAACAAACCTTGGGAACTAAGACCTCCCAAACAGCTCAGCTTGAGGTTCCTGAGTTGAGAAGTATAGTCATGAGGAGTCACGCCCACTTCTACCTCTTGATTCCTGGGTTCATATGCTACTACCGTGAGACAACTCCATCCTTTCGAAGTGGTATCTCCCAACAGTTACAGATGAGTTTTCAGTGAATTATTCCACCTTTCAATTAGACCAGCCCCTTCTGGGTGTTGGAGGATATTAATTTCACAGGCATGAGTTCGCGGCAACATTTCCTTTACTGTGAAATTGATTCCTTAATTAGAAGCAGTACTAAAGGAAATGCCATGATGGTGGATAAGGCATTCTATGAGTATGTGCCTCAGATAGTAGTGTGGGCAGAAGCATTATAGATCATATCCAGAATGTGTGTATATTCTACTAAAGATGAATCTCTGTCCTCTATGATGGAAAAGGTCCAATATAATCAAACTACTATCACGGGGATGGCTGTTACCCATGAGATTAATACCCTATTGCAGCCTCAGTATTGGTCTCGGCTCTTGACAGGTTAGGCAGTAGCGGGTAGTGCATGTCAGCCTTGGTAAGGGGAGATCCATGTTGTTGAGCCCATGCATATAGCCTCTAGCTCTGCCACCATGGTCACGTTGTTCATGGGTCCATTGAGCAAGCACTGGGGTGGCTGGGGAATGAGACTGATTAACACCGTAGAGTGCATATTTTATCCTCCTGATTAATAAGAGCCTCCTTTGCTGTAGACGCCCTTCAGTGACATGGGATATGCATATCTTCAGTGTGTTCCCATTCCAAGATCCATCCACATGCCTTTTTCCACATTTACTAGTCACCAACCTTTACTATTTCTTCCAAGTCTCTGACTATCCAACCAAACCACTAGCAACTACCCGAGAATTAGTGTGGATGTGTACTTCTGGCCATGTCTCAGATCAGACACAGTGGACAACCAAATGTACTACTTGCAGTTCACACAGGGAAGATTTTCTTGCACCCCTTCTTTTTAGGTTCACTACTGAGTGCACTTTTGGGGGGATCCAATATATCCTACAGACCTATATATAAACCAGGTTTGATTGTTTTTCTGGGCTAGCTAGTTGTTGGAAACACCCCAGACCAGAGGTATTGATTGAGGAAGAGGAGGCAACAGGAGTTGGTGTTGAAAGAGTCTGAGCCACATGTTCATGGAAGCTATTTGTACCTTTCAGATCTGCTCAAGCAAGTTAGGTCAATTGTGTACTATTTCCACTGATGATAGATTGCTGCTGTGCAAGCTCAGGCTTATGACCAGGTTGACTCCCAACACCCAAATCACGATGTGAGGCTTGGGCTACCTGCTCCCCTGCCGTCCCATGGCTGGGTAATCAGTCTCTGTGAGGCACAAAAGGGGAAGAGTTATCTTCGAAAGAGGGCATAGGTTTGCTCCAGGGTTCTGCCCTGTGTTTCTGCTTGACAAAGGCTCCATACGTGCCAGGGTACCTTTAGCATCACTGGCTCTGTTGGATCACAGGACCTAGGTGGCAGAGCAGCTGACACTGTAGCTCAAATTCATGACAGAGCTTCCTGTTGCTCAGCTCCCCACTCAAAACTGGTAATCTCACAGGTAACTCTACAGGTGGGTTGAAATAGCAAACTCAAATATGGTACGTGTTGCCTTCAAATCCAAAAAGGCCTACTGAGTATCATGCCTTTTTTTCAAGGTATATAGCGTGAGCTGAAGCAAACTGTCTTTCTCCTCAGTGGAAGATATTTAATGTGCTCCAAACCACTGAACCCCCCGACACTTCACTGGGGTCAACAGCCCCAAATTTTTGTGGAATTTTTCACCTTCTAGTTCTTGTATGTCTTACTAAAACACCAAGTATTTACTACCTCCTACTCATCGTATCCAATCAGCATAATGTTATCAACACAGTGGACAATCACATGGGTGATGATCGAGGTCTCTACAGACTATATCACAGTAGAGAGTAGAACCGACAAAGCCTTAAAGCAAGACTTCGACAGTATACTGCTGCCCTACCAGGTAAAAGCTAACTGCTTTTCACAGTCCTTAAATTTGTTATGGAGCAAAAGGCATAACAAATTGGGTCAACAACTGCATAACAAATGCCAGGAGGATATTCATTTGCCCCAGTAAAGATACTACATCTGAGATAGCAGCTGCCATTGGAATCACTGCCTCATTAAGATGGGAACCTGAGAGTCCCTAGTCATTTTCCAAGATCCACCTGTTTTCTGCACAGGCCAAAGTGGTGATTTAAGTGGCAATGTGATAGGTATCATCACCCTTGTTTCCTTTAAGTTTTGATGGTGACATTAATTTCTGCAGTTTCCCCAGGGATATAATATTGCTTCTAGTTTACTTTCCTGAAAGGGGAAGTTTCAGGGGCTTCCAATGATCTCTTCCTCCAATAATGAGCCTTCAATTCATGGCTTAAACAGCAATATAGGAGTCTTTTCAGTTGTTAATTATGTCTATTCCAATGATACATTCAGGAACTGTGGAAATACCCATGCAGCAGGTCCATGGATTGACCGGGTCCACTGTAATTAGTACCTAGACTCCTGTTACCTCACTGTAACCCTTCGTTTTGACCGGTGAGCCACGGTGTGTTCTGGGTTCCCAGGAATTAGAATTAACTTAGAGGTCATGCCTATTCTTCACCAAATCGTCTAGATATCTCTTTTCCTCTGATGAACAGTAACCCTGGGAAATGATTACAGATCCTTCAGGAGAATGTTTGGAAGGTTTATGCTATATACCTGCAGCAGTGGTGTAGGGTCCTTCCTCAAGGCGACCCAGCCTCCCATGACGTCAAGGGTCTGTGAATTGACTTAAGTATGGAATCTGAGTGACAGACAAAGACTCTGCTCTGTGCTGACTCAAGCCAGGTTTTTGGTTACCAGAGTTTCTCCTGTTGTGTAGATCAAGCAATATTCTAATTGGCTGCCCATATGATTTCATTCAGGGGGACACACTGACCACCAAAGATCTCTATGTGCCAGGTCTATAATCTGACTACTGATATGTCCCTGATGCCCTTTATAATAGACACACCCACCCTGTCCTTGGCAGTTGCCTTCTGCTATTCTGGGCTTGCGTCGTGACCACTGAAATGAGAGCCCATCCCAACAGCAATGAGAAATGACAAGATTGTGATTTCAACTGTCATTGTAATTTAGCATTCTGCACAACGAAAATTTGTGCTTGATTCTTAGCAGTATTACCCCTGTGACTACAAGAAATAAGAGATTTTTTTAAAAGCTACCTTGGAAGCGCTCTGGTTTTCAGACCATGATCTGAGCTGAGAATTAAAGGACCAGCGCTTGTCATTTTCTTCTGTAAGTGCTGGAGTTTATCCAAGAAAGTCCATCCCACACCCCGGTATTTATGGTCATCGTTATTGCCATGAGAGTCAGTGTAGTAGCAATTTAGGCTCCCAAAGCACATGCTTCAGTAGGCACTTCATCACAGTCAACCACGGGTAATGACTTGGTTGACTGTCATGCCACTGCATGCAAAGGATCACTGGCGTTCCCTGTCTCATTGTCAAGGAGCTCAGCACTGCGGTCAAGCCCAAGCCCCATCTTTGTGAGTCTGTCCCCTAAGACCACTCCACTAGTGGTATCTGTTCTGTATTACTCATGGGCCAATTAAGAGATAGAAACCATGCAGTCATCAAACTGTGAGAAAGTTTAATATAAAGGATTATTAACTATAACAAGGGGTTGAAGTAATGGGAGGACTGGCTGGGAAGCAATAAAGAGAGCTCTGAAGAATATAGAGATAGCAGATAGAGTGAGCAGTGACTACCCTCCAGAGCTGACATCCTTTGGAGAGAGTGTGACCAAGGCTCACCGGATGGGTGAGAAGTTCACTGAGGCTGGGAAGCAGCCCTCACAAAAGGAGGAGCAGGAGGAGAAAGCCCTTCACAGAAGGCGCCATGCCAGTGGCCCTCCACCAGGAAGCTTCGTGCTCTTCCGTGCGTTCTTGCACAGAAGCCTGGTGCCACAGAAGCCGAAGACACGGCAAGGGCTGCTGAGAGGAGCACCCCAGAACCTCCTTCTCCAGCGTCTCTTCAGTACTCTCTCCTGACAACGCTTAAAATCTTGCAGTAGGCAAAGAAGAAATATTTACAGGGTCCATATTAATTATATCCAGCAGACAAGGTTGAATTTAGAGCTGAGAGACATAAATTGATAACTGGTACCATACTTTGTCATGTTGAATTTTTAGCTTTGACATCAAAGTCATCGATCTTCCTCTTGGCTTTTGTTTTTCATGTTCTATTTCAGAAATAAGTTTATGTGTGTGTGTCTGTGTGCATGCGTGTGTGTGCGTGTGCATATAGATTCGGGGTTCACTGTGTATACTGGCAGGTGATAATGTTATTCTACTTCAAATAGACTCAACCTTATCCTTAATTTGAAAAAGCTACATATATCATATATAAATTTATGTATGTAAATGCTTCACTGGCCTTTTCTTTTCCATTCATCTACCTATTTATTCCTTTACCCAGGATACATTTTTTTTTCCTGTCTGAAAAAAAAAAAAAAGACTTGGATTAGGACTTTTCAAAAGTCTGAAGAAAGTTTCAGTATTTGTAGGAAGAATAAAAAAACTGTTAAGAAAGGATGATGTTCTTAAGTGAAACAAACAGAAATAAGTGCTCTGAAGTTTATTTAGATTAACCTGTGCTGATTTTTCTACTTGCTAATAAATACTGCTTAGCAGCAATGCCCTCTCTCCTGGTTCACAGATCTCATCAGCCATCTAGAACCGATAATGAGAGGCTGTCGGTTGACTAACGGCAAGGCCTTGGTTGTAGAAATGCAAATCAACTCTTAGTTCTTTTTTTTTTTTAAATATTTTATTTATTTATTCGACAGAGATAGAGACAGCCAGCAAGAGAGGGAACACAAGCAGGGGGAGTGGGAGAGAAAGAAGCAGGCTCATAGCAGAGGAGCCTGATGTGGGGCTCGATCCCATAACGCCGGGATCACGCCCTGAGCCGAAGGCAGACGCTTAAGCGCTGTGCCACCCAGGTGCCCCAGTTCTTTTTTTTTTTAATGTTTTTTTATTATATTATGTTAGTCACCATACAGTACATCCCTGGTTTCTGATGTAAAGTTTGATGATTCATTAGTTGCGTATAACACCCAGTGCACCATGCAATACGTGCCCTCCTTACTACCCATCACCAGTCTATCCCATTCCCCACCCCCCCTCCCCTCTGAAGCCCTCAGTTTGTTTCCCAGGGTCCATAGTCTCTCATGTTTCATTCCCCCTTCTGATTACCCCCCCCCCTTTCTTTATCCCTTTCTTCCCCTACCGATCTTCCTAGTTCTTATGTTCCATAGATGAGAGAAATCATATGATAGTTGTCTTTCTCTGCTTGACTTATTTCACTTAGCATTACGTGAAACAACTCTTAGTTCTTAAAACCTAAGGCCAAACCCTACTTCACCTGGGACCTTTGGGATATAATCATCTCGTTCTTCCACACTATCTTCATAGTACTGATAATAAAAATCAGATAAAGGCTTAATGGAGGTTAGACTCATTTTTATTCATTCAAATGCTCAAGGAAATAAAATGTGGAAAAGGATACATGAGTACCAGTCAGGTCCTTATGGGATTATGGATGGAGCTGTGTGCACTTGAAAAGTTGAACATTGAACATTTTCTGCCACATTGGGTAGAAAGCCGTTGTCAGTCCTTTTTGTGTGTTTAATAGGTACCTGTAATAAAAAGAGTAAATAGATGTTAGAGATATCATCAAAAGTCACTGTCACTCACGAGACCGAGGTCGTCGGTCCAGTCTGGGGCAGGCCGTTCAGTGTGCCTTCTTATTTGTGTGCAAATACTTGTTTGCCACTTGTCATAAAGGGAACTGGTCACAAATTAAATCTATCAACAGAAAGCCATTTTCATCTAAAGAAAAAAGATATCCTATACGTGGAGTAATCTAAAAATTCCTTAATATTTTATCATTTGTGTTAGTGCAGTGTTCCGTTTTTTAGAAAATCACTTGTGGTCTTACATTCCAGCCATGTATAAATTCTTCTTCAATCTGTATTTATCTGATTTACCTTACAACTTTCTTAAGAAGTTGGAGCTTAGAAAGATTTGAAGAGGCTGCAATTCTTTTGTGCCTTTCCTGGACCTTGGGCTTTTTGCTTGGGGTTTTTAGAGCGTACACAAGCCAATGGGCCACAAAACACTTCCTTATTTATTAGGGTCTGTTTAGACCATCACCCTTCTAAATACAGTTGATCTCCTCAAATGCAGTTAGCTACTTAAGCAGCCTTCTCAACCATGAGCTTTAATCACCAACTACCTCCTTAAGAGCAACCCTTGCTCTTTGGAGTGAAATGGGCGTGGAATGAATCTTAAAAGCCCTTGTGGTCCCATACATACCAACTGAATATTGTTTCCTTTTGGAAAAGGCTTTTGCAGAAACAGACATATACTAGAATTTCACCTTTTGGTGAAAGATGACTGCACAGAGATTGGTAAGTCAAGCAAATGGCGGGCATTAATAATGTGGTCCTATTTGTCCAAGGACCTCGAATGGATGTTCCTGACCTGTTTCTTCCCTTTCTGTGTGTGACCCCTTAACTTCATGTTCAGAAATACTGCAACTAATTTTTGGTCCAATAACTAGACCATCAGCTGCAGAATTATACCCTCAAAAAAGACCTTAAAATTGGCATATTTTCTCTGACAATATGATTAAATCTTTTCCTTTTAATTTTTCACAAAACAAGAGACAAGAATTCTTAAATGTGTTGACATGTAAACTTCTGGAGCGGATTCTGAAAAACAATGGGGCAAAGAGTATAATACTTATCAAAGTAGTGCAGAGAAGGCAGTGGAAGAGGGTGTTTTTACATAGTTTAGTTTACATAAACTAAAAGCTGAAATATTTTTAAAAATCTTCATATATGTGCTGTACCTTGACCTAATCTGTGTTCGAAGAATTTCTCTGGAGGATAGATTTCTCACATGTTTTAAAAATGACTTCTGAAACTTTCTGCTCTGCCAGGGAACTCAGATAAGAGATCTGATGCTGCTAGTTAATTATTGTAGATGATGGAAGAAAAAAAAGAAATTCAGAGACATATCACTATGAGGTGTTGATACCGACTTCCACATCCATTTATTTAATTGTAATTGAGTAAGTGCTTTGGGGCTGAACTGTTTCATCATCAGAATTCTATTACCGAGGAGTAGCATCAGCAAGATGGCAGAGTGGGAAACCCTGGATTGTCCTTCCCACAAACACATCGATTCAGAAACAATTCATGAACGAATTCCCCTTGTGAGAAATCCAGAATTTTATTATCTAGACCCAACTATCTAGATAAGAGCCTGATTTTTTTTTTTAAAGATTTTATTTATTTATTCGACCGAGATAGACAGCCAGTGAGAGAGGGAACACAAGCAGGGGGAGCAGGAGAGGAAGAAGCAGGCTCATAGCGGAGGAGCCTGATGTGGGGCTCGATCCCATAACGCCAGGATCACGCCCTGAGCCGAAGGCAGACACTTAACCGCTGTGCCACCCAGGCGCCCCAAGAGCCTGATATTTTTAATGTAAGTTTGAAGTGAACCTAAAACCATAATTTCATATTTACATTTTTCATTGTTTCACATATATAATCACATTTATCATTACTTACAGTGCCTGGCCTTTGAATCCTTCTTGTTATTTTACCCCTCATAAGATTAGTCTTTAAAAGGTGTTGCTGGGAGTGTCTGGATGATGTGGGAGCAGAACGTAGGGAATACTGAGCCCGAGGTAGAAGGCCTATAATGTTAAAAAAAATGTTAAATTATATCTCCGGTTGCAGTGTATGGGCCTAGATCTAATCCACAAAATTTTAGAGTTTAAAATGAGCATCTAATCTAGCTTCATCAACTCTGAGGGAAGTTGCCAAAACCTGGATGGAATCTTTTGCCTGAGGGTCACATGACCAAGTGAAAGAAAAGGATATGATGGCTGACTTGGATTATGATGGGTAGAAGTGGACAGACTTAGGGATATTCAAATTAATCAGACTTGGTAATTCACTGGATTTGTAGGGTGACAAAGAACAGCTCCCAGATTTCTGGCTCAAGCAACTGGATAGATGTTAATTTTATTTTACGGTGGATTTTATGATCCTGACACATACAGACTCAATAAATAATGGTTGGTCACAAGATTAGAAGGGTAGATGGGTGGGAAATACGAGTATGTAGAGAGAAAGCAGATAAAGATAAGTTCAAGGCCCCTGAAAAAGTAGGATCAAATGGGATCCCATGCATCTGGGTTGGCCCTCGGGAAAGGGCACCTTTTCCATTTTATTAGGAGGGATGCGGAAGCTGCTGAGTATCTAATGTAGGTGGGCTGGGCTCAAGATATAGAGGGGGTTCCCACCTGATGGCTTTTAACTGCTCTGTGAAACTGGAGGTAAAGTGCTGCCTGGGGAGGAGGACAGTGTTTGAAGGTCTGAAGAGGCCAGGAAGATTTAAAATAGTTGCTGGGAAGATGAGAGAGTGAGCTGACCCCATCCTCGGCTCCAGGGGAGGGACATGTGAGCTGGTCCTAAGCCCACTGAGCATCTTAGTCTCTGGCTTTAGTGATTTGTTCAAACCCGGGCACGTGACTGGAGTCAGCCTGTTTGAGGCTGATTCTTTTTAACTGTCCCATTTCCACACTGACTCTTGTTCCTTGAGTTGAAAAAAAGGGTGGAAGCTACAGCGATGGCGGCCATCTTGCTTCCCATGGGGCTCCACTTCCTCTCTGCTCCCAGCGTTCTCAGAGCCCAGAGATATCGAGAGAGAGATCAGTGCTAGTGAAAAACGTCAAACCCGGACCAAGCAAACTTAAGCCAGTCTACCTCTGAACATTTCACATTTTCGTCAGCCAAGTGATTTCATTCCCCACCCCCCTTAAGCATTTTAGAAGTAACTACACGAGAACATATTATAGTTTCCCAGGAGTTGCAAGATCCTAAGGGGGAATCCATGCTAATGCCAAGTAAAGAGAGCTTGCCCCTTAACTCTGCCTTTGCCTCTAATGCTTCTAATGTGGGGAGCAGGGTGGCTGCTGCTACCACCTCTACAGAAAGGAGAGACCTCAGTCACCTCATGCTTTCAGCTGGACAACAGCTGGGAAGGGAATGGGAATGGCTTTTACCTTTTAGCACTAATAGTGTAGGTGGTACCAGGCTGTCCCCTTGGAGGCTGGGAACTAAATAGACAAGTATGACCCACTCCCTCTCCTCTAATGAATCTACATACAGGGAGTCCTCCACAAACCCCATCTTGTCACTGAGAGAGGGACAGATGGGGGCTGAGGTTTAGGAATAACTTCTAGCTCTGCTTTCAGGGTAAGAGGCTTCTCTTTCACTTCTGCCACATCCCCAGTCCTGGTAATTAGGGTTCTGCCCCCTACCTGTCTTGTGCCTCCCTCTGCTTCTCTTTCCTAAATGTGCAGTTGTTGGAGGACATGGACGGCAGTTTGAAAGGACATGTTAACCCAGAAAGAGATTAAAAAGATGCTTGGCTGGGGCACCTGGCTGGCTCAGCTGGTAGAGCATGTGACTCTTGATCTCAGGGTGGTGAGTTCAAGCCCCACCTTGGGTGTGGACCTTACTTAATGAAAAAAAAAAAAAGATGCTTGGCTGGACTGGAGGCAGAGGGGCAAGGGAGAGACAGAAAAATGCCAGGGAGTATGGAGAGGAGAGTGCAAGTACAGAACTGCTCAGGGTCAGTGGCCAAAATAGGGCCCTTGGGGATATTTTTGATGTTCTTTCTCTTTGGACAGGACAACTGAGGTGGGGAACCTCAGACCTGCTGTCAGGTCCCAGGAAGCAGGCACAGAGGCAGGAAGGAGGGCCCTGGGCTTTATAGCTGAGCTAGACCTGACCTTTTTTTCTTTTTTCTTTTTTTTAATATTTATTTATTTGAGAGGGAGAGAGAGTGTGTGTGTGTGAGTGGAGGGAGGAGCAGAGCGAGAGGGAGAGAGAGAACTCAAGCAGACTCCATGCTAAGTGTAGGGCCTGACGTGAGGCTTGATCCCAGGACCCTGAGATCATGACCTGAGCCCAAATCAAGGGTCAGACATTTAACTGACTGAGTCGCCCAGGTGCCCCAGAGTAACTCCATCTTTGTCTCCTTGATCTTTGACACTGATCTTTCTGTTTCTGAAAGGCTGTGTTTTCTCATAAATTCAACTGGTAAATAGCCAAAAGCAAACATAAAGGACACACACATATGAAAGTGCAGTAGCCAAGATTTGCAGTTATTTCGTGTTTCTATGCTGTGGGACAGATGCATGTGATTTCACTTCATCCTCAGAATACCCTTTCGAGGTGGATATTCCCAATTTACAGAGAGGCTAATTAACCTGTCTAAGGTCACGCAGCTAGCAGTGCCCGAGCCAGGATTTGAACCAAAGCTCACACATTCAACCACCAGGCTACACCAGAACAGAAAAGCAGAGACTTGGCTGATCTTAACACTAAATCAGTTGTGATTATTGATATTTGATGATATTTTTGATAGATCTAGAAAAGACTCAACTTATAGGGGAGGAAGCTAGTTTAGAGACATCCTGGGTTTGGTCTCTGCTCCATGCTACTTGCTAGCTACATTACACAGAGGGCTATTTTCATCGTCATTTCCGTAGGACTCCTCAAGCCCCCAGCATCAAAGAATCATAATATACTTTCTAAATACCACCTGAGAAATGTGGTCATTGATGTCCCAAGGCATTAAGACAAAATATAGTGACATATCCAATGTTCTTTAAATGGTATATGACACACTTCTGATACCAGTTTTTATGACTAAGACCTTTTAGTAGAGGATGTCAGTGCTGTAAGGTGAACTAATTTAGGAAGTTAGGAGGGGACGGGCTTACCGCCTGGGGAGCTCATCTGGACAGACGATCGCTCAGCGTCATTGAGCCGACTCTGTAGCTCCTGTACGCGCTGGAAAGCATCTAGCTTCACACTGCGCTCCTGGGCAAGCCGGCTTCTCATCTGAGGGGAAAGTGCTTAGGAAGCAGAGATGCACTTTGGTACAGACCTTAGTTCCCGGGGTTCCTGAGAGAGCGTGGGTCCAGGCTGCCCCAGGCATACAAGTCCTCATACAGTCCTGGTCAGGCTGAACTCAACCTTATGACGAGAGTTCCAAGAAGGCCAAGAACTTAACCAAAGAGCAGCAGAGCTGCCCTGGGAACCCCTTATTGTCTTCCCACAGCCAGGAGTTCACTCAGAAAATGTTTATCTTTTATGTTTATTTCACCAGAGGGGAGGGGAGGAGAGGAATGGAGAAGGGCCCAGTTCACAGAGGACCTTGTAGGTCAAAGCCATGAAACTACCACAGGGATGGGAGGGAGCCCCTGGACAGGCTTGAGCAGAGGAAAGACCCAATCTCTCTCCCAGATTTCTATGTTTGGCTCAGCTCATTATCCACAGGGACATGCTGATGGAGGGATATGCTGCACACCGTCTCCCAGGCCTTAGATGAGGCCCCTACCAAGAGGTGACCTTTGTATTTACTTGTGTGGCCCTTTGCTAGCACAGCTGACCCCTAGTCCCCAGCCAGAGAGTGGCGGGATCCAAAGTGCACCTCATCTGCAGAGATCGCTGGTATTTTTTTCTTTTGAAACATATTTTTATTTATATAAATATAAATTTATGTCACTTATAAAAAGTAATTTAATTATAAAAATTACCTAAAAGTATAAAAAGGAATGTAATTATAATTATATTATAAAATTATAAAGTATAAAAAAGCAATAATAGTATAGTGGATTGAATAGTGTCCCCCCACCAAAAAAAAATTCATGTCTACCTAGAACCTCAAAAGGTGACCTTACTTGGAAACAGTCTTTGCAGATGTAATTAAATTATAATGAAGTCATACTGGATTGGGAATGGGCCTTACATATAATGACTGATGCCTTCGTAAGAGGAGGAAAGGGTTCAGACACAGAGGGACACAGGGCGAGGGCCATCGGATGAGGAAGGCAGAGATGGGAGCGATGTAGATATAGGTCAAAGGAATGTCAAGGACTCCAGGCAGCCACCACAAGCCAGGAGAGAGGCAGAGAACAGACTCTTCCTCAGTGTCCCCAGGAGCAGCCGACATCTTGATTTCAGGCTCCTGGCCTCCTGAGCGCGGGAGCACACATTTCTGTTGTGTGAAGCCTTCCAGTTAGCGGTGGTTCGTTGTAACAGACCTAGCAAACGCATCCACGTGCTAATCTCAGAAACTCAGTCACGCATGTTCTAAATCCCGCTCTCGTCTGCATGGACCCAATGACAGTTCTTGAAGCTGTGACCACAGGCTCATCTTACACATGTTAAGGGACAGTTTCTTGTGTGTACAGATGCTCTCAAGTGTAGTTTAACTTCCAGCTAGAAGATCAGATTCCCAGAGTTAGGAAAACTTCCTAATACAAATTAGGCCCCAGGTCCCTGTCTGTACTACAGGGATTGGTGTAAGCTCCTCAGTCCCCGTGGGCGAGAACCAGGAAAAACATGTCAAGACCCACTGAGCCAGGCTGAGGCAAAACCAGTTTGAAAAATATTATCAAAGGAAAGAAACATGCTTAGGAAGGACCTTGTGTTGTGTTAGGACCTTAAAAAGGACCCCACCCCACTTCACAGAGGAAGGTGCAGTGATTTGCCCAAGATCCCACAACCAGTTAGGGGCAGAGCCAGGATCTGAACCCAGGTCAATCTGTTTGCAAAATTGTCTTCCTTCATTCATATTCCCAGCAAAAAGACATACAGCCAATATTTATCAAGAGCTGTGTATCAGTTTCAATTCAAAGTGCTTCATTTGAATTACCTGATTTAATCCTTCTAAAAATCCCATGAAATGAGTATATTGTTCTCCATTGTACCGACGTGGAGACCGAAGCACAGAGAGACCACCATCTAGCCTAAACTCATGCAGTGGGGCCCTGCATGTGAAACAGGGGGTGAATCAGGAAGTCTGACTTTAGGGCCTCTGCTCTTAATGGTCTCCCCAGGAGCAGGAGGTAGGCAAGGACAATCATGATCTCCAAGGTCAGATGGTCCAAATCTGGCCTTGGAATTGGAGGTCGGAAATGGATTAAAGAAGTCACTGTGGGTTGTAGGGGCTCTTGCTGGCTGAGGGTGGATTGCTAGTTGGTGGGGAGCAGGACAGTAAGCCCAGGAGCTGCCAGCAGAGTAGAGGGGTAGTTTAGATTTTTACATACATATACTAAATCATGTATTTGTTGAGAGAAGCCTCAAAGAATTTGTTTTGACTCCTTTTAGAATCTCTACCATTAGACAAAAATTAGTTGTTAGCTAGAGAGGATTGACTGATTGATTGGTTGATTGACTGGTTTTTTTATGTAGGCTCCACAACCAGTGGGGAGCCCAGCGCAGGGCTCAACTCATGACCCTGAGATCAAGACCTGAGCTGAGATCTAATAGGAGGCTCAACCAGTTGAGTCACCAGGTGCCCCCTAACACCTTATTATTGTGGCTTTTTTAGAAAAGCACAATTTGAAAGATAAATATGTGACACCAACTTTTTCTTAAGGATTCAAGTCATGGTTTGAGTTTTCCTAAAATAAACGTGAAATTCTAATTTTGTTTATTCTAAAGCTACTCATTTTTCTCTCCATTTCTCCACAAATATTTTCTCTAGCATTGCCTCAATTCAATTTTTGTCCTTTTTTATTTTTGTCATTTATTTTTGTAGACTTCTCCTCATTGATCTCCTCCTTAAGCACTTGAAACACTTGGCCAGTAATTTAACTTTCCAACTTCTGTTTCCTAATATCTCTAGTGAATTAATTAAGTGACTTATTCCTTTGGTGAATGCATGAGAAGTGTGTGCTCTGGAAAGTGCTACTTCTTTGCCTTTGTATCGGATTACATTCTGTGCTCTCCTTTGTTGGAACTTGCATTAATCCACATCTACATCTATTGTTTCTTCCTCTTTTTTTTTCTTCTTTTTTTGCTGTAGAGGTATATTTAACAAAAATATATTGTGTCTGGAAATCGCTTTTGCCTTTCCTTTTTGTCTCTGAAGTTCCAGAAACACCTTGAATCAAATCCTCTTATAATAGCCTCCATAATACTTGCTGCTTTTCCAGATTACCGCTGGAATTTTCTAAAGGATCCCTAGTTCAAAAATTATAGCCAAGTGGAAACATGTTTTTCACGTGGGTTATAAAGGTGCCAAGATTCTGGGCCTTGAGGCAGTGAAGCCATCATCCTCTCTCACCATAAGCAGCCCAAGCATCACCCTAGTGTGGGCAGAAGTACTTCCATTATCCTGATGGGCCTAGAAATGACAAAGGTGGGGGACACCAGAGGCATGGAAAATTCCAGAAGTCCCCAGCTCTGGCTGGTGCATCCCAAATGGCTTGCTTCCGAGTGGCTGCTCCCTCTCTCTGGAGTTACCTGTTGGAGTTCTCTCTGACTTCTCTTCTGCTGAAGCTGGCCCAGTCTGGAAGCCCTCTCCGCCGCTTCCGTCAGGAGCTGCAGGTGCTGTTCCTTTTGCTCCACATCTTCCAAGAGCTTCTCCATGCTGGAGGTTTTCATTAGATCCATCTGTTGACGGTGGCGAGCCTCCTGGGTCGCTCTGTGTTGCAGCTCTCTCAGCAGTTGAGCCTGTGGCAGGAAAAGGCCAAAGGAAACGAAGAAGGCACAGAGTCTTTCCTCTCAGCGAAAGGCAGGGAACGAGAAGTTGCCCAACGTGATAACTGTCCCCTGCAGTAGGACCCAGGGGCAAGACTCTGTGGCATACTCCTGGGCTCAGGGTCATAGAGCCCAGCTGTGCTGTTCTGGGCAAGCAGGCAGCAGGACTACCAGGATCTAGGCCAGCCTGGCATATACCGTAAGCCCCGAGGCAATAGTCGGGGAGGGAACAAAAGGAACAAACAAGAAATGCCAGGCAGGTGGTGATGCCACCAGCAATAGCAGGTCCAACAGTTCAGACTTTCGGTGCCCAAATGTGACGATAGTATGTATGTTACTTGGCTTATTAACCACATAGTGGGATCCACCACAAACCACACGTACGGTGTCACTGAGCATTTATCACAAGACGGCAGGGAAGGGTTAGTCCGGGAAGAAGGGGTGACGTCACTCACGTAATGAGTGAACGAGGGAGGTTGTAATCTTGCCTCTGTTTTGACTTCCAGAATAGCTCTGGGGAAGCCAGGTTCCAGATGGTTAAAATAAGGAAAAGAGTCGTAATAATCTGGTCCTGTTCTGAAATTTTTCTCATCAGTAGCACCATAAGCACCAGAGGATCCAACCTCAGTTATGGTACTAATGCTGATGCTACTTGTATGGCGATGTTACAGTTTACATAATTACACACCATCATTCACCTGGTGCACAATAATGGAGGATGTAGGGTCTAAAAGGAACAAATTACATGTTATGTTTTAAATATGCCCAGCTTTCCCAGGCTTTTATTTAAACTCGGCTCTTCTGTCTCTAAACCTCGGGTCTCTCTGCTTCCTTCATGCTCAGAGAGTTGGCCCAGCTGTCAGGAGCTTACACTTGGAAGCACGTTTAGTTCGGTGCCAGCCCCTACGGAGCAGCAGTAACTTCTGAAATGAAGACTTGGTATGGGTCATCCGGAAAGGACCCGAGACTGTTTGGGGAACAGTGCTGATGGCTGGGCCACACTCCACGTGCACAAAGATGGAAAGTGTGCCTGGAGATGGAAGGACCCTGTCAAGGGCAGAGACCTACACCCCAAGATGCCCTCTGGGTAATAAGATCCTCAGAGAAACACACACACATACACACTATACACGGAAGAATGATCTTTTCTATGGGTAGTACTTCCCCATCTTAGCCAAATACGAATAAAAACAAAAGCCTTTTGGCCAGTCTCCTTGGTTGCTGGGTTAGAGAGGAGGAAGAAGGGAAGCTGAGGTCTGGACCACGGTTCTCTGGCCATGCCCCCCGCTGACTGCTCCAGGCAGCACGTGGTGCTTCCAGGGCCACATGCGCCTTTGCAGAGCGAGTTCAGAGAGAGGGAGGGAGAGGGCTTCTGGGGCACGGATACCTGGTGATCCTGTTGCTTGCGCATCCTCGTGTTGTCGGCCTGAGCCCTGGCCAGGGCCTGCCGTAGAGCCGGCAACTGTTGACGAAATAAAGCCACTTCTCGTTCTGCCATTAGCTGGAGGTTCAAATACTCTTTTTTACTTTGCACAGCTTCCTGTGAACGTCCCAAACACAGTGAGATAGGAAATAAGTTTCCTTTCCATAGCTTTTGTTTCATAAGTCTCTAGACCACTTTGGTTATCTATCATTTTTAAAGCTTCCGGTAGAAAGGAGCTCCCACCGGTCACTTCCTCTGTGTCTTCACTTAAGAACAGTGTGACAGATCAGAGTAAAGGCTTTCAGAAACACTAAGTGAAAGTGTCCAAACCACTAATATTATGTGCTTTGGTTTCAATTTGCTTTGAGGTAGATTTTCGATTTATTTTGTTACTTCATTTTCCTCAGATAATCAGGTTTGAAACTCAAAGATCTGCAGTATATTTTGATGAAGCTGCCTCAAGCCCTTGGTAAAGTCTCCCCCTCCATCTTTCCCCTTCTCTCCTGCTAAATTCTCTCATCTGTTCTCCCGTTTGCTTCTTTGCCATTTAGTTCTGGCTCTTTCCTGTTTCCCTGGAGGCTCTGACACATTGCCACTTCCCATGAAAACTCCCCAGTCGTCAGATCCTTTAAGAGGGTTGGTCTTGCCACCCGCCACCAGGACACCAGTGCACCCACCTCGCCACTGCCGGCCGGGGCGGGGCCGGGGCGGGGCCTCCCTCCCCTCACGCTCACCTTCTCTGCCCTGTGCAGCTGGCCCTGGAAGCGAGCCTGCTGCACAGCCAGCCTCCAGTGGCCCAGGCTCCTCACTTTGCACACCAGCGCAGCCAGGCTGCTGTTGTCCTGCTCCAAGGCCTGCAGCTGCTCCTGCTGAGAAGGCTCACTTTCAGAAAAGGCTGCCCCCAACACTTCTCCCTGGGAGGGAAGGGCACATCAGACCATGAATTCCAGAGGATGACACAATTGTGCAGTGAGCCCCAGTGCCCCCTTTTAAATGCCTGATGCAACGCTTTCTCGGGAAACCAGACTGGAATGCATACAGAGTGAGCTAGGGGTCAGATGCTGGGATGAAATGCTGGTATCCCATTGCTAAATGAAATCACGTACTTTGGCTGAGTTTTCTTTCATTCCTTCATCAGGTCTGGCAGAGCCCCATTTTTTCTTTAGTTCTTTCAAATTGTCAATCCCTTCTGTTCTTACTTCACCGATGAGCTCACACACGTTCTGGATCAAATTAATCTGATTCTCGTCCAGCTTTTCCTGCAAATTGCAGACTCAAGTTCAGGAAGGGCAGTGGAAGAAGAGTCATTTTGCCTTCTGAAACCCAACTTTCAGAAATGATTTCCCGTGAAAAAATCATCCACCCAATTATTCCATCAGGTATTATCTGGAAGTCTCCCTAGCAGCCCCTTTAGCATTGTCTACGATCCACAGGGCTTCATCATGTGGACCCTACACATCTTAGAGCCCAGGTTGTCAGGTGCCAAGGGAAGTTGAGTGGATGGAAAAGCGGAAGGTCCCAGGTAGAAAACTGAATCACCCCTCCTCTCCCAAAAGGTTGCTTGAGAATTTGAACTTAGGGATTTTCGCTATCAGGTTGACTCAGCAGAATCCGACCAGATAAAACACTATAGATAAGCCACTAATGAGGAACTACATTAAAAATAGATAAAGTAGAGGAAGGAACCAGGCAGGCTACTTTCCTATTTAGGTTCCAGCAGAAATCTCATTATGAAACAGGCTGTTCTTTTTTTTTTTTTTAAGATTTTATTTATTTATTTGACAGAGATAGAGATAGCCAGCATGAGAGGGAACACAAGCAGGGGGAGTGGGAGAGGAAGAAGTAGGCTTCCAATGGAGGAGCCTGATGTGGGGCTCGATCCCAGAACTCCGGGATCACGCCCTGAGCCGAAGGCAGACGCTTAACGACTGAGCCACCCAGGCACCCCGAAACAGGCTGTTCTGAATGGCTTATGGATAATGGCTTGTGGTAGAATGGCTTGATCATTGCTAAGTACAACTACAGATCCTACATCCTCGGGTGAGGGGGGAGAGTTGGGTGACCTCTCATCTCTGAACCACTTCCCTGGAGAGGAGAGCAGGAGGATACTGCCCAGCTGGGCAGCCATGGCAGGAAGTCTGGCTGCTGGCCACACAGCAAAAGCTTCACTACCTACTTGGGACCCTGGTTGTAGAACAGGGATTCTCTGCTGTGGGTTGGGTAGGGGAGGAGCTGTGTAACTAGTTTAGCCTGGGAGAAATAGAGAATCCACTTTCTGTCTAGGAATCTGGCATAAGTTAAAAAAAAATTAGGAAAATTTTCAATAATTTCATACCCAAAAGATGACTTAGCAAATTCCAGACTTCACTGTCTGTTCACCCCCTCCTGCAGTACCAGGCTCAGTGCACTTTCGTTTTGACCTTACAATATTTGTAAGCACTTGTATTTTGTGGATCCTTCATAAGTAAGAAGGAATCTCCGATCCTCTCTGGTATCCACCAAGGCAGAGCACTGGTGGAAGGTTCTCTCAATGCAACAGCCTCAGGGACACCCTGGAATGCCCCAGAAGAGACAATGAAGTAAGGACTCATTGGGAGCCGGTTCTGGGAAACGTCCGATAGCAGAAGAGGGGGCGGGTTTGTACTGAAATTCACATGTGGAGCAGCTACCAGGCTCTGTGATGGCCCATTTTAGGACCTCCGTCTTACAGCAGCTCAGACATCATAAGAAAGCGACAGGCTTCCCCTGTGCTGTGGGCACGTGGACACCCCATCACTACTCTTCTGGATGGACGACCTTCCCTGATAGGCCAGCAGCTCGCGGACACTGGATGTGAGAGACAGGCTGGCAGGCATAAGTTTTCAACCTATCTGAAAGCTAATTCAAATTCTGAATCTGCCCAGTGAGCTTTCAGGAGGCCCCTGTTGCTACCCATGCTGGGGTCTGGCCTGGCTTAGGGCACTGCTCTCTCCTGTTTGGATGGTCACACTCGATAGACAAAACAGTGATATCAACAGCTGGGGTTTCGGAGAAGACACTCCCCACCCTCTCTTAACAGTGATCAGATGGCGGCAATGGCAACCAGCAGCCGAGTGAGGAAAACAGCAAACATCTAAGTTGTCTAAAATTCAGCATCTATCGTGGCAAAACAATGACAACTCATTGCTGAGCCCTGTCTGCCATGGATGCTGAGCACCGGAGAATTCTCGGGCCTTGCAGGCTTGTGTCACCACACAGCCCACTCCGTCCTCGATCGCTGTGTGCGCAGCGGCCCGTGGAGGTCACTTACCCTCGGCTCCCGCAGGACTGCCCAGACGTCTGACACAGGTCACTTACTTTAATGTGCAAACACGCCATGAACAAAGCTTGGACTAATGCTTCATATTCTTCCTGGACTTCTTTTCTAATCTGCTTGTGGAGATTCAGATTCTCCTCTTCCAAGTCTGTGAGTCGAGCCCTCAGAGCAGTGATTTCCATGATCATAGTATGACTGAGCTCCGCCACCTGATGGCAGACATATTGTTTTCATGGAAGATAAACCAAGCAATCCAAACTGCCACCACAGACTAGATCTCTGTATATCAGTGTCAGATCTTCTCTTCTACCCTGAATCTAATGAAAGAGGCAAGCATCCTGTTGGACAGATATGGGTGGAAGAATCTCCGGTTGGTTTAAGGGTCTCGGAACAGTGCCAGACACATCGTAGTTGTCTGATGAACAGTTGCTGAATGAATGACCCCAGAAGACACACACTTAAGCACTTTTTAATTGGATAAAATACTTCAGCTGTCTCCGCCCCCATTTCCAAACGGGCCTTCTTTAACTCCTCAACCCAAATACCTTTCTTTGGAATTCACTTAAACTGGCCTCAAAAGAAAACAAATGAAGCCCCCAACCCCAACCCCAAAATAACAACAAAAAAAGAAAAATCAAAGCAATAAAAAATAACACAAGCCACCAAAAAACTAAGAATAAGAAAGTCCTCATTGCTTAAAAAGTGAAAGCACTCTCCTTAGGTGTTTCTGCGGTGGATGTCCATTGATGAGACTTCTACAGGCCACTCTTTATTATTATTATTATTATTATAAGATTTTTTTATTATATTATGTTAGTCACCATATATATCTATAGGCCACTCTTGACGAAGGCACAAGAAAAAGACACTAGGAAGTCCCCTGTCTGGCTACTGCTGACAATGTGGATTTGTGAGCTGGAAAAGAGAAGCTTTTTGGTAAGAATGGACCTACCTGACCAGCGTTGTCTTCAGGTGGGTCTGAACCTCTTCGTATAATATCTAATTCCTGAGGAGGAGAAAACAATGTACAACCAAACTCAAACATCTGTTCCTCCAACCATGGCTCAGTCCAGCACAACGTGCTCCACACACCTCCTATTTGTGTTGATGGAGCTTCATTTTCAGATCCTCGGGCTCCATCTGGAGCCCGACTGCACTTGTTGCCCCACTGGACTTAAGGACGCCTAACATGAGATCAGAAGATACCATTAACTTCCAAGTATCCACACTGATGCCAAAGACTTGGCTATGGGGATAAAACGAACTAGGGGTGAAGCCAAGTTTGATTTTCTTCAGACTTTTGCACTTTTCTTAGGTAAAAAGTAATATAACACTGAACCCTTGATGCAATCCATTTTAAAACAGTGTGCAATCTAGGACAGGAGAAGTGACTCTTGGATCCCACCAGTGGGACCTCATTTTAAGGAAGTCTCATCAGTGGGCCCCATGATGTGCATCCTGAAGACAGAGTTTCTGGCTCCTCTGCTAGACCAGGAACGGCACAAGGAGCTTTGTGTTTGCTGAGATGAGAAAGTCAGCTATGCATCTTCCCCGGGGGGAGGGGGCCAACTTCTTGTCACTAAGGTTTTATATTCCCCACTAGGTGCCTTCAAGGCACACAACCCAGTGTTGCTGGCCCATCACCGTTGCAGCTGAGAATACCAGAGCCTAAGAAAATGAACCAATGGGCGGAGACTTTTGGGGGATACCATTCACCCTCCGTTCTTACGTTAGAACACCTCCACCACCCTCTGTTCTAGTCTCCTCTTCGGAGTGAGTCCTGGGCCTCCCTACGCACACTTCTTGTCTCCCTGGGAACATACTTGTTCTTTCTGGCAGAGCTTCTGCCTTGCATGCTCTAACACATGCTCGTAACACATGGAGTAGCTCTCGAAGTTGCTGCGTTCTCTTGCCATCACATCACAACCCAAGGAAAGGAGGCAAGCCTCAAGGTGGTCTTTCCTGAACGTGATCTGAAAAGGAAGGGGCATCATTCACAGCAGCTCTAGCAGAACGGCCTCACCGTGCCAGGGCACGCGTTGCCTTGGCTCCCAGACCCACGTCCATTGCTCTGCCACAGGAAACCATGGGCTCTGTCCTTGCAAGGCTCTCTTTCCAGTCCACTCTTAGTATTCGCAGGGCTGGACGAGAGTACAAATGGACTCCTACATGCTACATACCTAAGTATGCTAGATATTTAAGGGTTATAAATCAAACTAATACACTATTAATTCTCCTACTCTGAAAAATAGATCTTCAAAATAACTTGGAAGGGCAGGTTTGACTTTATCATTCTTGGACTACTCTGGGTTCTATGCTAAAATGTGGTGACTTGGAGAAAGCTGGTCACCAACCTATAGTTTACAGTACGACCCCATCTCTTCTCCCCTTTCGGCCCACATTACACTGCGGACAGTGCTCACATGCATGCAAACAGGCATTCCGGCTATCTACCCCCCTACACAGCTGCCCGGGACCACCCTTAAGGCCGGGGCATGCACACTGGCAGTGAGGCCCACTCTCCCTCTGGGGAACAGGATCTGGAGAATTTGCAGGGAGAATTCCAGGGCACCACTCTCCTGAAGTATGGTCTAGAAGGAAGGCCAGAGATCAGAGTGGGCATGTCCCCTTGGCTGTGAGGAAGAACGGGGCTGGAGAAGAGCCAGAGGAGCCCTCTGAAGAGTATGCATCTGGCAGGGGCCCCTCTTGCTCTGGTTGAAGGGACATACTGCTACTCTCTTGGCAGTCCCACCCCTTCCCTTCCTCTAAGAGATCAGGCACCCTTTTGAAGAGGTAGCCATTAAGGAACAGAGGAAAAGCGCACCCCTCCACGGCAAGCTTAGATTTTGGCTCTGGAGAGAAATGGGAGCCAACATGTAGAAGATTGGACAGGTCTACCTGCTAAGGGCCTGCAAGGCCAGGTGAGTGCTTGGGTGTGTCTCCGTGAGTCCATACCGGTGAGTGCACCTGCGTGCATTTGTGGATATGTTTGTGTGTCTGTGTCTGTATCCATTAGTGTATCTGTATATGTGTGTCTGTGTTTCTCTGTGGTTGTCTGTATATGTCTCTGTGTCTGTGTGTGTCCCTGTGTATCAGTGAGCATGTCTGTGTGTATATCTGCGTATTTTAGGGGGCCCACTCCAAGACCCAGCCCACATGCTTACATGAGCTTTATCTGTGACACTTCCAGGGTCAGGAGGGCTCCAGGCTCACTGGCACTGTGCTACAGAAGCTTCTGGCCTGGAGTGAGTCCTGTGTCTCTGACTTGATTGTCCCCATGAGGCCCAGGACACTGTCCTATCAGTGCAACCTCAGTGCCCCCACTGACCTCCAGAGAAAGCCCAGCCAGGCTTTGCCAAGGTGAGTTACTGAGACAAACTAGCAGAGATGGCAGTGATAGAACTCAGTATGGATGGAGTGAGGGAAGTGGCTCGCTCACCACCTCTGACGGCAAGGGACATCAGGGTGGCATTCTGGAGGGCAGACTAGCTGTATCTGTGAAAAGATTTTAAAATGCTCATGCCCTTTGGCCCAGTAATTCCTCTTCCAGAACTTCATCTTTGGGGGATAATAAAAGTGACGCACAAAAGTATATGTAAGCAAATGTTCTTTATAGTAGCCTTTCCAACAAAAAGTGAAATGGAAACGATCAAAAGTGCCTAAATAAAGGGAAACAGGTTGAATCTTTCTCACCCATCTGTACAACAAAATACAAGACAGCCATCAAAAATTATGCTGTGGGCATAAATGTTTATTGACAAGGAAACATGTTGATAACATGTACTCAAGTGAAAATCAGTACACTATAATAAAAGGGCATAAAGAATAATCTAATTTGGTTTTAAAAAGTTAATGAATAAAAAAAAATGATAAAGTTTGGAAGGAAATATGCCAAAATAATAATAGTAGTTATCAATGAGGATAAGCTAATGAGTCTATTTTCTAATACATCATATTTTTATTTTCTAATATAATCATAACATGTATACACAATTAAGATAATTATGTATGAAAATGTACATATAAATAAAATGTATACCCTAATGAAAAGATAGTAAAGCTTTTGTAAAGCAGCTTGGCAGGGTACATTGAAGAGATGCGGAATGGAAACCGTAGACGAACCCCTCCGTTCATGGGGAATTTAATGAACAGGAGCCAAGCAGTCAGGGGAGGGCACTCAGCCTCCCTCCCTCATCCTCTGGGGACTCCTCAAGGGGCCCCTTAAGGGGAGTGGGAGTGAGGGCAATCCATCCTGCTCTGGAAAATGTGCAGGAGGACAGCCAGATTTAGCTTCTGACATCAAGGCAAGGAACACCAAGATTCTATCCCCTGGCCCTTGACTTCTTAATAGTGACAAGGTCCAGGCTACGTGAGTTTAGTAATGACAAAGGAAACACTTCCCAGACTGAATATGATGAAAGCCTAAAACATTGAGAAGTTGTGAGACCACATTCAAGCCCATCAATGTGTGGTTGGTGACCCTGTCCAGGTGGGCTGGGCCCAGTGCTTGAAATCAGCCACAGTGACTCATCCTTCACTGCCCTGGACAGCAGTCTCTGGACCTAAGCATGCAGTAAGGCCTCCAACAGTCTTTTAGCAGGGCAAACAGTTCTCAAACTAATATCACCATGGCCCCCATAGTAGATATAGGATCCCAAACAGACAGAAATGTAGACTTGAGCCTCAGTGGCCTTCTACCATCCCCTCTTAGCCAGTGTGATACTTTACCCAGTAAGGGTGAGGCATGTCTGGGTGAGTTTGTTACACCAGGGTGTAGGAAAGGCCAGGACTCCCTTGAGCATCTCCAGAGGCCAGAAAAATCGTATTTTGTTATTGTGTTTCTTAAAAGCTGTTCTTCAACCTACCCTTGCCTCCCTAGGTCACTAAATGTCAGCTCTGTGTCAAAATGCAACATGAAGTGGGTTCATCCGCCAACTTCTCTTTCAGGGCAGGCCCTTGGGTTCCATAAAAACCACAGAGTGAAGACCATGCCCTCCAGTGGGCTGATTCCTTCACCAACAGTTAAACCTGAACTATGATGAATGGCACTGGCTGGAAAATCACCAGATTCTTCTAGAGAGCCAGCCTGGGGTGAAGCATGGCAGGTGCTAGGTCTTGTTATGGCAAAAGTCTGGCTTTGCTGGGAGCAAATTACCCTTCTGTGGTTTGTTTCACCTTGGAGCCCCTCATAATTAGTCTAATATCAGGCATACACAAGGTGTTTTGATGATGTTTATAAACCCCACCTCTGCTGACAAAATGCTTCAGTGACTTCCCACTGACTCTGGGATGAAATCCAGACTCCTAAGGATTGCCCACAAGGCCATTCAGCAACTGGCCCTGCCCACCTTTTCAATGTCTTCCTCTGAACTCTGCTATACTCCCTTCTTAGATTTCTCTGCCTTCCTTTCCCAGCTCCTGTTCATCTGGCTCCTATTTGTGCTTTAAGACTTGGCCCAGACAACACCTTCTCTAGGAAGTCTTCCCTGACTATTTCTTTCCTACCTCCTCGGTAGGTTATAGCTCCTGTGTATGCCTATCTCAAAGCATTTAATGTAAAGTGCCTTTTCCTGACACTTCTGGGTCACCTGATACCAAAGTATTTTGAGAGCAAGAACTGTACCTTTTGCCTTTAATCTAATAAAGTGCCTAGAAAAAAAATAGGAGATCTATAAACACTTGCTAAATGAGTGAATGACTTTTGGCATACGAATGGAAATGGTTCTGGAATCCACACAATAGACTACTATAGTTCTGATTTGCAGTAAAGGTCAGTCTCTAACTTTAGGTCAGTGTGGCTGGTATAAAATTTGGGCAAGATGTTAGAACTGATTGTGAAAGACTGGTTTTCTAGAATTTGGAGAAGGAAGCAAAGATCACTAGAGGCCAATATGGATTCAAAAAAAATCAGGTCAGATGAACCTTTTCCTCAGGAAATATAGCACATGAGGTGTACCTGGATTTCAGCAGGATATCTAGAAAGGTTCCTCATGATGTCCTTGGACATCAATGGAGATGTACATCAACAGAGATGGACATCAATGTCCAATGAAGAGCATAGTCTGGGTGACAGGACAATGGATGGGCTACTGGCCACGGAAAGACTGTGCCCAGAGAGTGTGGTCAGCCTGAAGGGGACCCTGAGGGAGTAGCACAGGGCTTGGGGCCAGTCCTGGCATACACTGTTAGTAATGACTTGAATGAGGATACCAAGAGCAGGCTGACATGAACCTGGGAGGGAGAGAGAGTATGCTGGATAATAAAAATCCAGATTTTTAAAAAGACTTCAAGAAGTTCAGAGTGGACCAAACTGAATAAGAACAAAGCAAGTAATATGGCAGCAGCAGAATGCCTGAAGGCAATGTGTGGGCTTCAGACGACCATTAGCCTAATGAGTCATCCATGAAGCAGCTGCCAATATCTAGCACACTCATGGGCATGAATCAAAGCAGAAACACAGACAAGTATGCTTTCCACTGGTCAGATGATCTTGAATTTAGAGGGGACCGACCAGGATGGGAGGGCTGCTCATATAAAGTGGTTGAAGGTTTAGTCTGAAGAAGAGAAGCCTGGGCTCGGGTCCTCTGCCCAGGGGCACCCAGGTGAGGGAGGAGCACAGCGCCTGCTCCCTTTTCCAGCTCACGCGCCCTGGCTTGGGCAGCACCGATCTGGAGAAAGGGATAAGGATTTGTAACCCACCACCCAGAGGGGCACCCGTTAGGGTTTGTGCTACCAGAACAGTTCCTTCGTTGTAATTTTACCGAGGCTTCACACATGCTAGCAATAGTTAATTGCTAATTAAGTTTCTCTGACTGACCTGCCTTTAGATATCTAAAGGCTTGTTGGGAGGGGTCAGAACCATGATCTGTGGTGTCGCAGGGACAGAACTAGGATCCATGATGTAGGTGGTTGGGAGGCCAAAGCCACCTCAGTAGGAGCTGCTGGAAACAAGAGCTGCCAGGAATGGCCGGGGAGGGCGGGTGGGTTTGGAAGAGAGTGAGTTCCCTGTCATTGCAGATGATCTGGAAGAAACTAGACGTCCACCAGGCATAGAGTTTGGAGGAATCTAACCTCCTACTGTCCTCTTATTCCAAGACACTGGCAGGCAGTGTGCCTTGGGTTTCAGTTATACCTGATAGGGGTTTGCCCTAATACCCGCATTTCTTTCCTAGACAATCCCATCTGCAATGTTGGAGTAGAGTATATACAGAGGGGTTGAGCAGATCTTGAGCCACAAAATTTTTGTTCATTTTTATTGTGGTAAAATATACATCCCATAACATTTGCCATTGAAACCATTTTTTTTTAAGTAATCTCCACACTCAAGGTAGGGCTCGAACTCTTGACCCCGAGATTAAGAGTCACATGCTCTACCAACTGAGCCAGCCAGGCACCACCATTTAACCAGTTTTTAAGTGTAAAGTTCAGTGGCATTAAGTACATTCACACTGTTGTACAATCAATCTCTAGAACTCTTTTCATCTTGCACAACTGAAACTCTTGTTGCCACTAATCACCAGCTCCCCATTCCCCCTCCCCTCAGCTCCTAACAACCACCATTCTACTTTCTGTCTCTGTGAATTTGACTACTGTGGGTACTTCACAGAAGTGCAATCATGCAGCGTTTATGCTTTTGTGACCGGCTTTTTTCACTGAGCATAAGGTCTTTAAGCTTCATCCATGATAAGCACGTGTCAGAATTTCCTCCTTTTTTTTTAAGGAGAACCATAAAATTTTTTGCTTCAGGCCTGTTTCTAAGCATGTCCCACCGTCATCACCTGTGTACCTCTGGTGGAGAACCTCTGAGCTGCAGGGACCAAAAGGAACCACTTCACCCCGTCATCAGAATACACAGGACCACATCTGGGTATAATTGAAAGCTTAAATGAAATAAAGTGTAAAATCATCAAGCTCTGAGGAAAAATGTGTCCCCAACCAAGCTAGTGAATTCTCTACCTCGTCGTTAAAAACTGAGGGATTTATTATAAAATTATGGGGAATATTTGAAGAGCTTAGAAAAATATAACTTTGAGGGAGAGATTGTTTTAAAAAATTAAGCATGTTTTGCTAACTCAGGTTTTTAAAAAATGGTTGAATTTCAAAGGCAACTGGATTCATATCTACCTTATATCATATCTACCTGTTCTTATATCTACCTTATATCATATCTACCTGTTCTTATGCTTCATCTGTTAATGATCCTGAAAGCTCTGCTATGGCCAAATATCCACACACACTCTCTCATCCTGCCTTTTCAGCAATGTTTAGAAATAGTCAAGTCAACAGTTGAAAGCTCCAAGGACTGTGTGTATGTGTATTGTACATATTAAATACATACTATTGTTAAATACATATTACATAATGTAACCATGGATTCCAATATATATACACACACAAAAATCATTGAAACTGGTTTCCTTTGTGGAGGGATAACTGGGGATGGTAGAGTGAAGGAGAGGTGGAAATGTTACCTTTCTGATAGTTTTTTTTTTTAATTGTACATTTAAAAACTGTTTTCTAGGTAGTGGAATTATGGGCTATTTTAGTTTCTCTCTTCTAAATTTTCTGTATTAAAAAACCAACACAGGGAGTGCCTGGGAGGCGTAGTCAGTTAAGCATCCAGCTCTTGATTTCTGCTCAGGTCATGATCTCAGGGTCGTGAGACAGAGTCCCGAGTCAGGCTCTGTACTGGGCATGGAGGCTGCTTGGGATTCTCTCTGTCCCTCTCCACCTGCTCCCCCTGCCTCACTTGAACACGTGGGCATGCATGCACACATGCGCTCTCTTTTCCTCTCTCGAAAAATTTTTTAAAAATAAAAAAATAAAAAATCAACATAGGAAATGTTGCTAAAAACAACTTATTCATCAACAAACGCCAAGGTTACTTTAAAAAACTGGACAAATCTGAAATTCTAATTTCTCTCCCATAATTTATTAGAAATCAATCTTTTTCCAAAATTAAAATGACAGCAAGTAACTACTACTCTGAGTTAAGCCTCAGAATTCATATCTTCATTCTAAGGGAGTAAGGGAAGCATTAGGAATAGTGTTAAAGGGAAAGTCTTCCTTGTTTGGGTTTCTGTTACAAAAAAACATACTCTAAAATGACTAACCTTCAATACATACCTCTAGTCCACCATCCTGGTAATTTTCCATTAATCTCTGTATAAATTTTTCAACAATTTGTGGTCTGCTAACGGAGAAGTTTTCTTTCATGACATGGTGCTTCCAAAGGTCTAGGGGGGAGAAACACACCAATGGTAGTATCATGAAACATTGAACAACAATTAATGGCTACTCTCTGAGACATAACACTGGGCACAAGAAGCTGTTATTTCCAAATACACAAAAACTAATGGGTGAGGCAGCGGGAAGGGGGGGGGGTGGTTGAGGTCACAGAATCCTCCAGAACATAGGAATAAGGAAAATCTCTAACAAGATTCCTAATAAAAAGATTTGGAAAAGTACTTCTGAAGCCCAGTGAACACTATTCTGTTATTACAATTAAAAATCCTGAATTAAATGTTATTGTTGATCCAACATGATATCTATTTTCATTAAGTCCCTACATACAACTAAACAATTATTTTGGCCTAACAAAACTAACAGAAATAAATGAAGAGCTATTATATTTACAGTCGTAGACTAGAAATGTCCAGAGCTGACAGACTATGGATTGAAGTGGCAACACGCTGACTTATGAGATGAGGCATATACACAGTTATTCAGAGTAGTATTGTTTAGGACAGCAGTAGCTTGCAAGCAACACATAAACTGGGGTTCATCCTTCCAATGGAATAGTATGCAGCTATAAAAAAGAGAGAAACATCTCCATGTATCGATATGGAAAGAACCATAGTTTGTTACATGGAAAATGCCAGGTGAGGAATAGTGAATATAAAGATATTCTTATCTTTTATAAGAAAGATATGATAAATATAATAAAGGAAGGGCTATCCCCTCAAGCCTATTTAAGATTATCACTCCAGAAATAAAGCATTCTCCAATATCACTTCTCCCCCCTTTCCTGGGTCATTCACAATAGCACACGTTATTTCTCCCACCTCATAAAAATCCTTCTCTTGACCCCACTTCCCCTGTCAGCTATGGTTTCATTTCTTTGCTCCCCCCGCCTTTTTTTTTTTTTTGCAAAACTCTCAGAAAGAAAGACCTATCTTTACTGTCTGTGACTTCTCTCAAAATCTTTCGTAAGCCTACTGACCCAGCTTTCACTTCCACCGCTTCCTGAAACTGATTTTGTATTAAGTACCAGTGACCCCAACATGACTAAAAACATATGTTTTACTCGACTCTCAGAAGCATGTCACATAATTTGTCATATTCCTCCTGCTTGAGAAACTTTCATCACTAGACGTTGTGATACCACTCTGTCCTCCTTTTCTTCTTCCTCACTGTTTGTTCCCTCTAGGTCCCTTTTGCTGGTTGTCCTTTTCCCCTCCCCACCCCCAGCTCTTAACATTAGAGTGTCCTCAGACTCAGCCCTTGGTTCACCTCCTTTTTTTTTCTATCCACACTCATTCCCTTGGCTATCTCATTTAGCCCCATGGCTAAATATCATCCGTATGCTGACAACCTTCAAATTCAGATCCAATAGTCACCTGGCATCTCTTCTTGGATGTCATTTGGGCATAAATAAATTGTCATTTGGGCATAAATAAATTCTTGATCTTCCCTCTCTAACTTGCCATCTAAGCTGATGGCAATTCTATTTTCCCGATTTCTCAAGTCAAAAATCATGGAGTTATCATGGACTATTCTCTTTCTCCCACATCCAGTACACAATCCATTAGTGGTTACTTCAATAATATGCCCTGAATCTGACCACTTAATAGTTCCACTGTTCCCAGCCTTGTTTGAACCACCATCTCCCTGTGCTCAGATTATTGCAGTAGCCTCCAAAGCAGCCTCTCCCTTCCTCCACCCTTTTTCCTTTACAGTCCATTCTCAACAGAGCAGCCAGAGATATTCCATTACAATATGTCAGATCAGGGGCACCTGGGTGGCTCAATGGGTTAAGCATCCAACTCTTGATGTTGGCCCAGGTCATGATCTCGGGGTTGTGAGATCAAGCCCCGAATTGGGCTCCAAGTTCAGCAGGGAGTCTGCTTGAGATTCTCTCTCTCTCCCTTCCCTCTGCCCTTCTCCCCCTTAAATGAATAAATACATCTTTAAAAATAAGATAAAACATGTCAGATCATGTCACTCAAAACATGGGACAGGCACCTCATTGCATTCAGAGTAAACGCTAAAAGTAGGCCCTGCGTGATCCGTCTTTTTGCACTCTTCCTCTCTGGTTTCATTTCCTACTACTCTCACCCATTCTCTCCCTTCTAGCCACACTTGGGTCTTTCTGTTCTGTAAACATGGAAGTATGCTCTGCTTAGGTCCTCTGTGTGGGCTGTTCTTCTGGATGGGCTTTTCTTTTGTCTGTTTATCTGTCTGCCCAGATAACCACATAGCTAACTCCCTCATCACCTTCAAACTTTGCTCAATGTGTCACTTTTTCCATGAAATCTATCCTGACTACCCTATTTAAAATTGCAGTGTGCCTCCTTCAAACCCCCACACCACCATACTTCTTACTCCATTATTTTCTTATTTCTTATGTTTATTGCTTATTATCTGCCTATCCCCTTCTAGATGAAAAACTCCACAAGAGTAAGGAGTTTTGCTCCATGAAAATAAGGATGTATCCCCCAAACATTGCCTAAAATAAAGTAGTCTAGCACATACTAGGTGCCCAGTAAGTGGATATTGGATGAAAGACAGAATTAACATATGCATAAAGAAGCACCGATAGTATATATCAAAAAAACTAATAAAAGTGGTTACATGGGGTGACAAAAGGAGGTCAGTGGTGGCAATGAGATCTCTACACACATATATTTTCCTATTGTTTTGGGTTTTGAACCGGGTGAATGTATTAGCTGTTAAAAAAGTCAAACTTAATATGACAGTGCTGGAGCTGTGGAAATATATCAACACTCCTTAACTTCCATATGGAAGAGCAAAAGCACATGTGTATGTTTAATTATGTTGGGTAGGGCCTACTTCCTTGTGCACGGTGCCAGGGGAGTCTGCAATTGAAGAGAAACCTATGGAGTCAGAGGTAGAAGCCAAGCCCTGCCCCACTCCCTTTTTTGTTGTGGGGGTGCTGGCCAGCAGCAAGAGTACACACAGAGCCACTCCCCATCCCCAGCTGTTTTTAATTTCAGATGTGATTTCCTACTCATACTTTCATTTTTCTGACGGGAGGCGTGGTGCACACAAGAGGAAGCATCCAGCACAATCGTCTCAGAAATGTGGGTAAGACAGAGAAGGAGCCCATGGTATTTCCAATTATCTTATTTATTGGGTGGTCCTGATTTTGAAAATGGGGTTCCAGAATTCTTCAACAATTGGCTATTTTCCATGATAAACATATAAATCTGACTTTGTTTTTCCTTTAGGATAATAGAGGTGAGTAGACATAACACCATTGTCCTAGCATAGTCGAAGTGGAAAATCCAAAGAGTTAATGTGCCTAGAAGTTCACAATTCTTAGGATGTTTAAGCCTTTTTATAAGTTTAAGCTTTGACAAAACAGAGCTCATGTATATTTCAGAGATTTTTCAGACAAGAAATTGGATACTTTTTCCAGGGCACATTAGCTGGTCTCTGGCTCACAGAAAAGCCTGGCGAGGGACCACATGTGCCACACACTTCTGGTTTGGGGAGCATCACCTGGCAAATGCCCACAGAGGTGGTTTTGGGGTTTAGCTCCAGGCTGAGCCGAAGGGGAAGTATTTTACCAAAGTGCTGGGAAACTTTCCCACCATGCTTCTTCCTCATGAGTTCAAGCTCAGACATGCAAGTACTTCTGTAGGCAGGAGTCAGGGGAAGCCAGGGAGAGTAGAATTCATCCAACAGAAGTAACTCCTGGCCAAGTGGAGTTGGTGGTCTCCAAAAGGGTCTCATTTTCCGTGTGTGTGTGTGGTCATGGCTTCTTTAGGATGAAGCAGTTTCTGACGGCAGAATGGAGGTGGGTAGGAGACAGCACACTGGAGGTTAAATTAGGGTGTTGTTCTTTCCTCTCATTCTATTCCCAGGTCCTCTAACTGCAGGAAAATTTGACTTCCTGGTGGCCAAACCACTTCCCGTCTCTCCCTCTATGAACACTCCCTCTACCCTCCAGTCAGCCTCCTCCCTCTAGGAAAGGCGTCTTGGTTTTATAGCATTTCACTTCTCTAACACAACCACTAGCGTCTGCCTAAATGGCTCCTGGGTCCTGAGCCAAGCAGAAGTGAAACTTGAAGGAATCCAACTGCCAACCAACATTCTCCTGACCACTTGGGGGTCCCCCAGAAGGTGGGTAGGTTGAAACCTTATTGCTTCAAGGATATGTATGTATGTATTTTGTACTCCTGTGTTTCTCAAACTGCTCCCCAGAACACTAGTCCCTTGAGTTGATGATAGATATTCTCAAGGGGAGAAAAGGGTTCTGTGATCAAATAAATTTAAAGAAGGTTTCAGTGGGTGGGGGGTTGGGGTAATTGGGTGATGGTCATTAAGGAGGGCATTTGATGTAATGAGTCCTGGGTGTTATACGCAACTGATGAATCACTAAACTCTACCCTGAACATAATAACACACTATATGTTAACTAACTTAAATTTAAATTTAAAAAATTAAAAAATAAAGAACATTTCATTCTCTCTCTTCTGGAGCTTTATAGTGCACACTATGATAGGCTCTGAGAAGTTCTGGAGCAAAGAAACCTTTTTAATATTATTTATAAGTTTCCCAAACTTGTTTTGGCAAAAAACAAACAAACAAAAGCTTCCCCCTGCTCCTCAACCCTTGCAAAACACAATAGAAATTCTTTCCTTGCAATCGAGACTAAAGTGTTGGTTTGTTAATCAAAAGAAGTCTGTTAAACTGGACAATACTTAAAAAAAATGACCTGCAGTACCGTAAACATTTTATTTAACTTAAAAATACCCAAATATACAAATATTTGCCAGTTTTCTAACATAGAACTTAGGCCTTTTCTTTGTATGCACCCACTCATTGGAGTTCTGTACTATCTTTCTTCTAGAAACCATAACACATTGTGTGGTTTTCTAGTGTGTGGTTTATTGGTTTGCTTGTTTCTTTCTTTTTATGGAAAGAAAACTAAAAGACCATGAAATAATCCAAACGTATCATTTTTTTTTAGGGCAGTTTTAAGTTCAGAGAAAAATTGAGCAGATAGTACAGAGAGTTCCCACATATTCCCTGCCCCCTCAACCCCCAACGCACAGCCTCCCCAACTACCAACATCCTACACCAGTGTGGTACGTCTGTTACAACTGATGAGCATACACTGAAATGTCATTATCACCCAAAGTCCATCGTTTACATTGAGGTTTACTCTTTTTTTTTTTTTTAAGATTTTTTATTTATTTATGTGACAGAGAGACAGCCAGCGAGGAGGGAACACAGCAGGGGAGTGGGAGAGGAAGAAGCAGGCTCCCAGCGGAGGAGCCTGATGTGGGACTCGATCCCAGAACGCCGGGATCACGCCCTGAGCCGAAGGCAGACGCTTAACGACTGAGCCACCCAGGCGCCCCTACATTGAGGTTTACTCTTGATGAGACTATGGGTTTGACGAATGTATAACTGGCATCTCTCCACTATTATATTATCATACAGAATAGTTTCACTGCCTTAAAAATCCTCTGTATTCTGCCTGTTCATCATTCTCTCCCCTCTAAACCCTTGGCAACCACTGATCTTTTTACTGTCTCCATAGTTCTGCCTTTTCTTGAAAGTCATATAGTTGGAACCATAAAATATGTAGTCTTTTCAGGTTGGCTTCTTTTGCTTTGGTAATATACATTTTTATCCATGTCTGTTCATGGTTTGATAGCTCATTTCTTTTTAGCATTAAATATTATTTCATTGACTGGATGTACCACAGTTTATCCACTTCAACTTTGTTTTTATAGAACAGATCTCTTTTCGTACTCCCATTTCATTGGTTTACATAATACTTAATTAAATTACTCAAACACAATGACGAGAAAAACTGGCACAAACAGGTTTGGAGCAAACAATGATCAATGATGCTAGGTAAACATAGTTAACCCAGAGACTGTAATTAGCGAGTATTTTGCCAGCTTGTGTTACCGAGGGAATGGAAAGCTTCAGATAGCCTGTGAGTCTGTTAGTGCGGGTGTTGGAGAGAACCGCTGCACTAACATGTTGAGAAACTGGTGTTCTAGGGCACACTGCTGGGAATGCGGGCCTTGACCATGCTCTCCTAAGTGTTTGGATTGTGCTTTACTCAAGCAAAACATTTTTGTCGACTCACTGTTAACATGTGTATATTTACGTATTTCTATCTACACTACTATCACGGGCTAATACTGTATAGCATGATATGCTTAGGGTGAAGCTCATCATCAATGAGAATGGATCTCAAACCACATTCCTAAGAGTTTTCTTGACCTTTTAAAATTTTTTGTCTGACTTCTTATCAGATGTGTTTATCTTTTTAACCTCACAATGTGGCTGACTATAAGCATGTACTGGGATTAGAAGTGTCTCCACTATTTCTTAGTGCTTGCTTGTGGATTGTCTCGAAATGGTCATTTCAGGACACCTCAGCGTGGGGTGTGACATGTGACCTCTTACATATGGATTTAATCTATTTAGAAGCTCTAATATTTCCTTCCTACACCCCTGGGACATAGGCACTCCACTTTGGAGATTGCTGACCTTATAAATGCTCAGAGAAATTGAGAAAATCAATTAAGAATGACTTCGGTGCCAAAATGTCAAGTATGGGGAACAGCAGTGCTTTTCTGAATCAGTGGAACCCAACTCTGTGCTAAGCCAAGCCCCAAGACTTAACAAGGATGTCTGGAGCAACTTTTTAAAGTTCTCAGGGGAGCACCAGTTCAGCTACAACAACCTAGCACCGGACCAGGTGTGGCTGCTGCATTTTCAGATGCTCTCTGATAAACTTGAAACTCATTCAGAAGTTATACAAGAAGATTAAGCTCCGAGACAAGGTGGGAAGGAGGGAAGAGACAGAGAAGTATTGGAGGGTTTGTTTCTGGCTGATAATAAATGTAGACACCAGAGTTGGCCGACAGGGAGAGAGAAGACCCTGAGGGAAGGACAAGAGCTTGGGATATCCCCTGGGTCTCAATACTCTCCATTCCCAACTCCCTCTGTAGAAACTCCTAGTGCCAAGCTAAACCTGACCACAAAAGGTGGTCTCTGCATGAAGAGGCGGCCCCTGTTGGAAGCCCCATCCACTATGGCGTCTTCTTGCTGCTGAGATGAACAGTAGGTGGGTGGCGATTCCAAGGTTTTGCCTTCTTTGAAGGTTCCCCAACCACAGAGGTCTCAGGAAGACTACACTGAAGAAAAGTCTATAGAAGTACCCCTGGCACACAGCAGGGACTCCATCACTTACCCTGGGGGAACTCACTACAGGAGGACACCCACATTGAGTCAGCCTAACAGACCCAAAACAAAACCAACAATAACAAAACACCCTCACTATTGGCATTAGTTTTAAAAGTTATGAGTATAGAATCTCAACAAGAGCTTAGAATTGGTCAGTACACTCTAACCAAAGTTTTGGTAATATCACCCTTACCAACATTAACAATAACTCTACCCCTCCCCTCTGCCTGCCTCCCACCAGCCCCTTACTGAAGGTTCTTTCCAAGCACAGCTGACAGGCACCCTGCCCCAGGCAGCACACAGCAGAACCGCAAAGCAAAACTGCTTCTCCCTTCCCCCACCATCCGGGTGTCTCATTAAACCACAGCCTGAAACATGCAGATGGGTGCACCTGCTGTGTGCCTGTGGATTTTCTCCCAAGACTCGAGGGGAGCCGCCTGGATGCAGCAAACATGGCATCAACAACAAGTGCTTTGTATCTTGTTTAATGTTCTGTAATTGAAGTGCAACCTCACTCAGCTCTCTGGTGACATTTCTCTCTCTGGTGACATCTCCAGCCAAGAAGTGGCTTGCCCTCTCACTGCATAGCCTTTTCCCAGAGCCCTGTTTACAGAATTCAGTTACTCGAAGCACTGATAAAAACGACAATGTCTTAGGTGAGGACATAGATTATTAATGCACATTATAACGTCTGTGGACTTTGTCTCAAAAGGAAAACCTAATTTAGTTTGCGAGTCAAACAACTTCTCTGTCATTTAAAGGTTGTGGATTTTCCTGCAGAATTAGTAGGAGTCAGGAGTAGACATTGAAGTTCAGACAGGACCGGCTGCTTAATCTATGGCACCCTGTGCAAAATAAAAATGCAGGGTTTCTTATCCAAAACGCAGGGGGACAAAATCACCACGGTAGGTACTAAAATCTAGTGCCTTCTTTCTTCTGTGGTCTCTCTCTTGACCTGTCATGGTGTTTTTATTTGCTTTTAATGTTGCACTCCCCAGGCATGAGAACGCGCGCAAGGCAAGTGCGACCCTCACAGGCACCCAGGGGCTCCACCCTGTGACTGGAAGCATGAGTGTATGTGTACCTACTGGACGGCGGCCCCATGCCCTGGCCAGGAACAGAGAAGTTGAGCCAGGCATCTTTCCTTCCTGGGGGCCCACTGTGGACAGGCAACCCCAAGGGTATTGTAACCTCTATCCTGGGCTATTGTACGAATCTAGGGATGGGTAATAGGCTTGCTCCCACTGAGTCACCCATCAGATGTACCATAATGTTGCCAGACTAGGGTCCTTGAGATACTACTAGGTACACATATCCTGATCTTCCTCCTGCTCAGGCCCCCAGTGGAGTAGAGGACTGCAGCAATTGCAGGGTGGGGATGCTGAGGGGGAGGTTGGGGTGCCTAGGGTGCCAGAGAGCAGGGGAGTAGGCAGCTGAGAACCCCTCCTGGCAAGGTGGGGAAGCAATAGGAAGTGGGACTCTGTGTAAGGCATAGGCTCTAAGTCCTTGGTGCATGCTCCATGGACTCACTGAATTCCAATTACGAAACACAAATTCTAAGTTAAAATCAAGAGTTTCAAGACGGTATCCATAGAGCATTAAACCCCAAGTAGTGCTGGGTCCTGTGTGAGTACACTGATCACATGCCTGTGAAGTGATCCTGACTTTAGACTTCAGATGAAAGAAAATAATTGTGATTTCCTTCCCACCTCAAATACATGTATTTGTAAGATTTTTGACATATATGTCATATATATGTATTGTGTGTATGTGTCTGTATACACACACACACATACACACACACTTAAATATATTACAAATAAGGAAATCTTATGTGTTTTACCCATTTCAACTTTATTTCAGTTATGAGTTAATCATCAGAGTTGAGACTGAACTTAACAAATGTTCTCTATTTAAAAGAAATTTAAAAGACTTTAAGTGGAAGGAAATACATCAAAGTGTTACTAGTTCTCTCTGGGCCAAGGTGTGAAAAACTAATTTTTACCTCATTTTCTGGACATTGTGGTACTTTTTAATCATGAAAATGATACATGGATTGCTTTTATAATTAGGAAAAAAAACCCAATAAATGCTATTTTGTGAAGTAATAAAATAAACATACTTTACCTGTAGGGAGAGTACACTGCTCCTTGGATTTTTCTGATATCACCAGTGCTATCTCTCTGTTAACTTTTCTTAATACTTCTTGGATCATATGAATTTCAAGATTTTCCAGAAGTTTCTGAAGCTAGAGTAAGAAGTTTGAGAGTCACTTCCTACATTCAGCTTATCCTCTGAGCAGCTAAGTCAAATTCCTACAGAAGGGTCTGGGGCTAGGTCCTGTTCTTCAGATACTCTCTCCCAGGGAAGAAAGAAGGGTTCCTTTCTTGGGTTTCCAAGTGTTTCTGCAAGGGTAGATATACCTCTTTGGAGACCAACATCTTTTCTTCCTGGCCCACATCCTAGTTGATAAAATACCACCCTTTTTTACCAAGTCGTGCGAAATAGCAAAGTGTTCAATGTCTGAGGTGACCTCATGTGTTTTGGGGGTCTCTATATGTGGCCAGGAATTTTATGAGAGGTTACTACAAGAGAAACCCCTGGGCCTGAAACTCTATTTAGTTATCAAGGAGGATTTCATGAGAAGACCTAAAATTCCAAACAGGACCAGGAGAAAACTGTCCCAATAACCATGAGCCCTTACTTTACCATTATGCTTGTAGAGTCCATGTTTCTCCCTGTCAGAGGACCCCAGGTACTAGAGAGAACCAGGGCTCAGAAGGGTAAGCAATGGGCTTGGGACTGGGGTGTGTGTGTGTGTGTGTGCGCGTGTTGTGGGGGTGGAGGGTCGGTTGCCACTGGATTCTTGAACTTCAGGGGACATGAATCTCTCCACTGACATTCAAACAGCTGGAAGTTTTGCTTGCCTGTTACAGTAACAAGGAGAATACAGCCTTGCGTGTTACAGATACAGGGGAACACAGCCATGTGGAGACTGTGTCCCGGGACCAAGGTGAATAAACACTTGGAAAAACAACCTCTCACGTAGATCATCTAGGACACCAAGTGGACTAGTGTGTAAATCATGTTGTCTTATTCTCGGAAAAACAGTCATCTTAAGCTCTCTTAAATACTCCATTTTCATGGGTATGTGTGTTGCGGGGGGTGGATAATTGTGTGCTAGATTCTAAGTTTAAGATGCTAGGGTGTTCTTGGGGGTGCCTGGGTGGCACAGTCGTTAAGCGTCTGCCTTCGGCTCAGGGCGTGATCCCAGCATTCTGGGATCCAGCCCCATGTCAGGCTCCTCCTCTATGAGCCTGCTTCTTCCTCTCCCACTCCCCCTGCTTGTGTTCCCTCTCTCGCTGGCTGTCTCTCTCTGTCAAATAAATAAATAAAATCTTAAAAAAAAAAAAGATGCTAGGGTGTTCTCTATCATACATAGTCTTTTTTTGTGGTAGTCTACCTTAATTAGAGGAAAATCAAAATATGAAGATCTAGACTTACAAAATGGAGATATTCGGGGTAGTTATTTGCTTAATCAAAGCTCCACATGCTTTTAAATACTTAGTTCCCTCTGAGCCTGTTCAATGATTTACATACCTTCAATCTCCACTTAATGTCTTAGAAAAAAATGCCACTTGGGTATATCTGTAGTTTTACATGCTTAATGCCATAAAGCAAAATTTCAAAGTCACATTCGAAATAGTTTCTGCATACCTGCTGAGTTTTTATTTCGATTTCTGAAGCTCCTTTGGGGGGAAGAATAGACTGACTACTTATTATAATACTTTCGAATTCATCTTCTTTCCCCATCTGCCTAGCTATAGCTTTCATGCTGGGGTAGAGAATGTCAGTTCTATTGAAGAAGAGAGACAGAAATTAGCAAACAAACATTTTTTCTTATTCAGATTCTCTATTATTTTCCTTCACGTTCTGTTTCTTGTCATCATGTATAAACCTCCCAACCCATTACAGACACTCACATCAACATCTAAATTCATCACAGTTGCCGCTCCCTTAGTCAATATTAAATCCTGAGGCCTTTTCCCATTGGGTACACTTAATTTCAGTCTTCATTCTTCAAAATATTGACAAGTTTTCTCATTCCCTAGTTACCAGGAAAGCTGGCTGTAATAACTTGTAAGATAGACCATTGGGACTATGCCACCAAAGAGAACCTTCTTGTGCCCAGTAAGGTCCAAGGATGGTGAGTGGATGCTTAGTGAATGCTTGTTTGATAACAGACACATGGCAGAAGCAACATGTCTTTCCCGCCAGCTAAGTCATCCCAGCTAGAGCCTGAAGCTGTGAAACCACCCCACCCCACCCCACAGACCTAAGACCTCATGTTGCACCATATTATACCTCTGGCTGCAAAGCATGAAGCTCTCAGAGACTCAATACTTGGGTCTAATGGGGCAGAAAATGGGGAGGAGTTCACAGCAGCAGCACCTTGCTACCCAGTGCTCACTGGGATCTTATGAACTAAAAAAGCTGAAGAGTCAGCACCATGGGGACACTGGAGAAGCACAAGTTCCCAGAGACAGAACTCTAGGAAAACGATATACAGTGTTGCTTGGTGGAACCCGGCGCTGTCCCTGCAGTCAACAGAACCCAGCTTTTCCTGTAAAGCACTGGCTATAGAGACACATTGCCCAGCTTCCTCTGCCTAGTGGGGCTGGGTGTACCAGGATTATGGACCAAATCTCACCCTCAGAGTAAGGGGAGGAATTTACCAGACCTCAGATTCCACTCATTCACAAAAATTTCCACCTTAGCAACACTCACCCATAGAGTTCTGAGAACTGTTTGTGGAAGGAGACAGAATCGTTGTCCTGGCCTCGCAGTTTGAGTAGGCCCCAGTGCTCCTTTAGCACTTCCAGCTGCTTCCACAGCACCAGGAATGATCTCAGGAAAGCAAGGGACATCACTGCATTGCATGGGCCCCTCAGCAGCCTGGAGGCTTTTGGGCTGCTTTGGAATGGACTTCTGAATCCTGGCACTCTGGACAAATCTGGCTGAAAGCATTACAGAAATTCTTCTTTATTAATCATAGGTCAATATAGGACGACCTTTTACATGTAGTCCATGCAGAAAGGAACATTATGGAGAATGCCTATTCTCCCCAGGAGGAATGGTTCTCAGGTTTACAGCACATTTGGAGCTTAGAGAGGGTAAGCATCCTTTCTAAACAGATAGGATACAGAAAAGAGGGAAATGTCTCCATTTCAGCTTTCTGCTTGAGTCTTGAGCCACTCATTTTAAAAACTCTTTTACTCAGGTACTAACATTTTATCTGCCTTTGAAAAATTGAGCCTTTCATGTTTAGCCTCTACATTCTGGAAAGTGCCCTTCAACACACTTGAGATTTAATTCCCCATCACAGTAGTAATATAACCTTAAATTAGGGATTTTACTTGTTTTATGGATAAGGGAATGGAAACATAAGTTTATCTTATCTCCTATTCCTTCTCCCATCCTTTAAAAGTTTACATGTCTCTTAATTTGAATTTATTATTCAACAGGCAATTTTCCTTTAGAATTATGATTTGTTTATTCATTCATTGGTACTTTCTTTAAATCAGTTTGTTGAGGGGCTGCTCTGAGCCCTGGAGGATGTGGAGGGAACAAGGTTTTCAGGTCCCTCTCTCCTGCAGCCAGGGTGTGAGGGCCAGAGTCATCCAGAGAGTGACAGACAAAATGGAAACCTGCACCCAGGCCTTCACCCTGATGATAGGGTCTCAGTCACAGGAAAAGGAGCATTGCTTTGCAGACAAAGATACAAACCTGGATCATGAGGTTACAGCAAGAAGGGCCTCAGAGAACATTCAGGTAACAGCACCCCAGACACTCAAGTTTCCTCCCTTGGAACAGGAAGAACACCCACCTAGTGTAACTGGATCCTCCGTCAGCACTATTAACATAATCTACAGAAAGGCTTGGCTGCCAGAAAGAGGGTTGGTCAGAGGCAGAGTTGGCAAGCCAGACCCAGGGGAGAGCCCACAGCTCCTGTACATAGCTGATAACCCCTCAAGTAGCCTACCTCCTCCCTAAGCAGCTAACCCAAGATTTCCAGATTTGTTTTATCTTCAGGAACCTTCCATCAAATAAAACCTTATGCAGTGACGGAAAGTATTCAACAGACCAAGGCTGAGCATGGTGACAGGGAAGGGGCAGCCTACAGGTCATTTAGCCCCCTCTGCTCAAAAAGCCCCAAGATGCCCCTTTTGAAGGGTTTGTGTGCAGTTTCACCTGAAGACCCAGCAAAAAAAGGACAGTTTGAAAAGCACCTAGACTATATAAGGAGATTTATTGGCTAATCTAAAAGTAAATGGAGGGGCAGGGGCAGATGAACTCTCCCCAGAGATGGAGGATGCTACTGGCAGATGCCAATATTGCACCCACCACCTACCCTGCTAGCACAGGTGGGCCAACTCAGATGCAAAACCCTCCCAGCACCACCCTGCTAAGACAAGCAGGGGCAATGGGTGATGGCATTATCAGTCGCCTTGCTGAAGCCAGAGCAGGTGCCCATTGCAAACACTTCCCTGCTCCCTAGCTGGGGCAGGCAAGAGCAAGCAATAGCAGCATGCTCCCACTCCTTGGCTAAAGCTGGTGAGCACAGGTGGTTGCAACACTCCTGCACTCACTGTAGGCCTGGCAACTGTGAGCAGTCCCAGCTCTCAGCCTAAAGCCAGAATATGCACATGGACAAGACATTCCTTTCTCCTGTTGCATTCCCAAAGCCCCTGGGCACATGCAGTCAAGACATTTTCCTGCAGCCTTTCTGAAGCTGGAGAGCATGCCCTACCCCCTACAATCTCCAGCTGCCTAGTTCAAGCCAGTGGATAGAGGCAATCCACACAGGGGATGTTCCTTGACTGCCTGGCCCTGGTGGCCAAGAGGACTGACATTCCTGAGCTCCAAGGGAATGTAACAATCAGAAAGATAGTATGTGGCAGGCCATACTCCAGGGCACTGCAGACGGCAGACTGAAGCCCAACCCTGGCTTCCTGTGAAAAAAGTCTGTTTACTTAGCCTGCAGCTTCAGCCTGAGGAGCAGGCTTCAGGTTTTCCCTACATCTAGAGGCTACAGAGGTGCTCCCAGGGAACGTAACCAGGAAGACACCATCCTGTGCACCTCCTATGCCTTGATACAGCTCAGTAAGTCCTCCCAGAAAGAGCTTATACACTCATGTAGAGTCCCAAGTTTTGCAACTGTCACCCAGAGGATACTTCAGATCTTTTGGTCTGGAGGCCAGCAGGGATTATGATTGTGGCCGCACAAGACTATATTTGCATGTATATTTTAAAAGATTTTATTTATTTATTGGAGAGAGACAGTGCATGAGTGTGTGGGGGGGAACAGAAGGAGAGGGAGAAGCAGATTCCCTGCTGAACAGGGAACCTGACACAGGGCACCATCATGACCTGAGCCCAAGGCAGATGCTTAACCTACTGAGCCACCCAGGCACCCCAATATATTTGTATATTTTAAAAGCTGCTGCCTGAGAGTTTGGCTTCAGATTAGCCTGAAACTTGGTGCTAAATGAAATTTCTCCCCTTGGAACACTGACAGGCCTTGGTACATCCTCAATGACAAGGACATATCAATAGTATATCAGGCTGATTAGACAATCACAAAGTTTCAAGAAACAACCAAGAGCTAGGGCAAGGTTGAACAAGAAGTTTCATCAACTACACAAGGGCACTCCAAGACTGAGAGACTCAGAAAAAGACCATAATGCTAGGGAGATAAGTAATCTACCTGATAAAGAATTCAGGGTAATGGTCATAAAGATGCTTACCAAACTTGGGAAAGGAATGGATTAACACAGTAAGGACTTCAACAAAGAGATGGAAAGTATAATGAAGTACCAAACACGAGTCCACAGAGCTGAAGAACATAATAACTGAACTGAAAAATACACTAGAGGGGTTAAACATCAGACTGGATGAAACAGATGAATGGGTCAGCAAGCCAGAATGCGAAGCAATGGAATTCACCCAGACAGAGTCACAAAAGGAAAACGGAATTTTAAAAAATGAAGATAACTTAAGGGACCCATGAGACAACATCAAGCAGAATAACATCTGCATCACAGGAGTCTCAGAAAAAGAAAAGAAAGAGAAATGGTCAGAAAACTTATTTGAAGAAATAATGACTGAAAACTTCCTTAATCTAGGGAAGGAAACAGATATCTAGGTCCAGGAAGCCCAGAGAGTTCCAAATAAGATGAACTCAAAGAGATCCACACCAAGACACATTCTAATTAAAGTGTCAAAAGTTAAAGAGAGAATCTTAAAAGTTGCAAAAGAAAAACCAGTTGTTACATACAAGAGAAACACCATAATCAGCAGATTTCTCAGCAGAAACTTTGCAGGCCAGAAGAGAGTGACATGATATATTCAAAGTACTGAAAGGAAAAAACTTCCAGCCAAGAATACTCTACCTGAAGGTTATCATTCAGAATTGAAGAGGAGAGAGAGTTTTCCAGACAAAAGCTAAAGGAGTTCATCACTCCTAAACTGGCCTTATAAGAAATGTTCAAGAGACTTCTTTTAGCAGAAAAGAAATGGCACTAATTATTAACAACAACAACAAAAAAACATACAAAAGTTAAAATCTTACTGGAAAAGGTAAATATATACTAAAGGTAATAGGTTAATTTATAAAGCTACTAGGAAGGTTGAAAGACAAAAGTAAAATAAACTAAAACTACAATAATTAGTTAAAAGATACATAAAATAAAAAGATGTAAAATGTCACATCAAGAACAAAACATGAAGGGGTGTGATAGTTAAAATGTAGGGTTCGGAAAATGTTCAAATGTAAGTTGCTATCAACCTAAAAGAGACAGTTATATACATAGGATGATATATGTGAACCTTACAGTAACTACATGGCAAAAACTTATGTTAAACACACAAAAGAAAATGAGAAATGACTCTAAACGTAACACTAAAGAAAGACATCAAACCAGAAGGGAAGAAAGAAAGAGAGGAAGGAAGGAACAGAAAGGAACTATAAAAATAGTCATCAAACAACTAACAAAATGGCAATAAGTACCTACTTATAATAATTAAAATAAATGCAAATAGACTAGATTCTCTAATAACATCACAGAGTGGCTAGAAAATCACAGAATGGATAGAAAAGCAAGGCACATTTACATACTGCCTACAAGAGACTCACTCCATAAATAAGGACACACACTAACTGAAAGTGAAGGGATGGAAAAAAGATATTCCCTACAAATGGAAATGAAAAGAAAGATGATGTAGCTATGCTCATATTAGACAAAGTAGACTTTAAAACTAAGACTATTATAAAAGATAAAGGGGGGCACTACATAATGATAAAGGAATCGACCTCAAGAAGATAAAACATTTCTAAATATATATGCACCCAATGTAGGAGCACCAAAAAATATATACTACAAATATTAAGAGACCTAAAGGGAGAAACTGACAGCGATAAAACAATAGTAGGAGACCTTGACACCCCACTTGTATTAATTGATAGGTTGTCCAGACAGAAGAATCAATAAGGAAATATTGGCTTTAAATGTCACAAACAAAGCCCAAGTTAGTAAAAGGAAGGAAATAAAAATCAGAGCAGAAATAAATGAGATAGAGACTAAAAATAAAATTTAAAAAAATAAATGAAGAGCTGGTTCTTTGAAAAGATAAACAAATTGACAAACGTGTACCTAGACTCACCAAGAAAATAAGAGAGGTCTTAAAGAAATAAAATCAGAAATGAAAGAGAAGTTACAATAGGAAGCACTGGAAGTTGAGGGTAGGGATATCAGCAGGAGATGGGTGGTTTAGATTCTATTCTCGGGGCATTTGGAAGTCATTGAAGGGTTATAAGAGGGAAGTGACATAATCAGGTTTGCATTTAAAAATATTACCCTGGTGAATGTACCGGAAGAAGGCAAGAGTGAATATAGGAAGTCCAATTGGAGGTTATGCTCATAACCTAACATTAGAAGATGATGCTGATTGGGGGTTGGTGATGGAAGATGGGTAACAGTAGACAAACTTGAGAGATATTAAAGTAATAGGATAGGAAAACTTAGCATCTGATTGTGGGGTATGAAAGAGAGAAATCAAAGATGGGTGTCCAGATGTTTTGGCTTGAGCAACTGGGCAGGTGGTGGTTCACTGACAGGGAATATGGAAAGAAGAGAGAGTTTTGGGCAGTGAAACAAACTCATTTTGGGACACACGGGCTCTGGAATGGAACAAGGAAGTCGAATGCACGAATTGAAATTTGGACACGACATGTAGATGGTAATTGCGTGAGTCATCACATGTAAAGTCATCATAGTTATAAAAACAGATGAGTTTGCCTAGGGAGAGGCTGAGAAGTGGAACAACGTAGTGGGTAAGAGTGGAACGGAGCTCTAGTGCTAGATTGCTCAGTTGGGATCTGGGTTTCTCTCCTCACTAGGTATGTGACTTTGGGGACACCACTTAACCTTTCTGAGCTTCAGTATTATCTGTAAAATGAGAATAATGAAAGTACCTACTTCATGGAATTACTGTGAAGATTAAAGAAACTAGTAATTACTAAAGCACTCTGAAAATATCTCAATCATAGCCAATAGTAGTATTAATAGTATGCAGGGGACACATGCTGACTAGACAGAGAAGGCACAGTGCGTAGGGCCCACAAAGTGTTTTAATTTCTTTTAAAATCAGAAAATACAGGATATTGAGGTTGAATAAAATGTTTTATATAGGATATTATTTTTTTTATATTAACACAGTTGTAAACTCTAACTTTTAATGCTTTTTTTTTTTTTTAAATGGAGGACAGGGCCTACAAAGACAAAAGTGGCTAACATCATGGAAGTCAAAATGCAGACCTGTAGGAATGTAGAAGCGGGACAGAACCCGAAACATAATACTCTGGGGACTGGGAGAGGTAGAGGGGAGGCAGGAGGCAGAGGAGAGTCTATGGGGAAGTCTGAGAAGGACTGGCTACCGATGCCAGAGGAAGACCAGGAGGGAGCTGTGCTTTGGAAGCCAGGAAGAGGGAGGCCGCAAGGACACACTGGGTCAAATGCTGACAAGGGGTCAGGTTGGAAGGGGACTGAAAAGTATCCAGGGGATTCAGTGACAAGGACTGTGGTGCTCTTGATGAGAGCGGTCTCAGTGCGGACAAGCTGCAGTTTCTGAGGAGCGGACTGAAGGTAAGGAATTGGAGGTGGCTGCTGCAGGCCTCTCTCGGAAAGTTTGGCTTGGAAGAGGAGCTCTTCAGATGGGGGTGCCAGCTGGCTTACCCTGTGTCCAGACCAGTCTCTGTCTGGTTCCCAGATACAGGCAGAATTGTTTCCAGTTATGATAAGGTGTGCTAGAGGCTCTTTACCTCAGAGCTTCCGAGGGACAAGTCCAGAGTGGGGAGGGCTTGCCTAGGCGTCCATAGGCTAGCTGAGTGATGAAGATGAGAGCCCAGGCTGGAGGTGTTCACCCAGGGCCTCTGTCACACCCCTCCAGTCCTTCCGACCCCAGTTCTAAATGTGTCTTCCGACTCTAAATATGTGTGACTCCTAAGGATATCCAGCCAGTTGGATTATTTGTTCCACTTGGTTTCAATGGGCCTCCCACAACCTTTGTTCTATTTTTAAAATGAAAAGAAATGAATATACCGTGGATCACAGGCGACCCCTGCTCCACTGCTGGTCGCATGCAGCATTAGCGCAGTCCTGGGACCCACTGGGAGAGGCTGTTGGATAGAGGTGGTTCTCTGGTCCATCTCCCAGAGAGGAAGGTCCTTTAGTACCATACAGCGCTGGACAATTATGTAGACTATTTACCAAGAGTACCTGAGAGTGTTTGTCCAGTGTGGCTTGCTGTCTGGAGGGATCCTCCATGATCATATGATAGCTGCTCAGAAGTACATCTTCCAGAAGCAGCTGCATGCCCACCAGCTCTCCATGAGCCACCTTGAGGTCACGGTCACTCAGCCGACAGAGGCACAGCTAAAAACAAAAAAAGAACAAAACAAAACACCCATTTCGTAGATTTCTAGGTATCCTTTATACATGATTTTGGGGAGAAAACTAGGAATAATTATGTTTATAAGCCCTGCCCGCTCGACTATTAGAAAATCCATAAAAATCAGAGTAACATTTGTAGCTCAAAGTCCTCCTTGAACATATCAGACTTTTGGCTTTGTATGGAAGTCCAAGTTTCCCAGAACTTTACAGTGGTATCTGTACATGGTGAATATATAGCATGATATCAATTTTCCTTAAAAAGTGCAGATATAAACACATGTATGTATAAGGAAAATACTGGAAAAAATAAAACGAAATGTGAACTGTGATTATTTCTTAGTGGGGGACTATAATTGATTTTCTTAACCATTCTTACTACTTTACTTTAAAAAATCCAAACAATTTTAATTTTGAGCATAAACAAAAGCAAACGGTATAGTTCCCATCACCCAGCCCCAAGAACCATCAACCTATGGCCAGTCCTGTCCCCATCCCTGTCACTCCCCACTTCCATATTACTTTGAAGCGAATTTATGATTGATTTTCATGTTGTTAATACATTTCTGTATTTTCTATTTTTAAAAATGAGAACACAATGATATTTGCTTAGGTAATCAGGGGGGAAACACATAATTGAAAGAAATTCTCCTTATGGATCCTGCTTAAAGAGTTCTCTTACGGCCACTGTTCACAGGCAGGCAAGGATCCTGGTCACACAACCGTGAACTTCCAGCCTGGGTGTTTCTCTAAGAGGCCCAAAGAGTGATTGGAGATGGAAGGCCATGGGAATTGCAGCTGAGTCTACAACCAAGGCCCATACCACTGAGAACATGATTCTCTTCTGTCGTAAGAAAACATGACTCACCTTGTAGCATTGGGTTTATAGCTTCATAATCAAACACCCCTGCTTATCTCATAAATTATTCACCACTGACCTATGGACCCAATGACGCCTGCTTTGCAGTCTGCATTCAGTTCTCTCTGTGACTAGTGAGAAGACCTATCCTACCTGCATATTATATTCTAGGGTATCTGGGCTGCTACTCATTACTGGAAACAGTCCTCCATCTTCCAGAAATGCTCTCCAAGGGAATAGCACAGATGCCTAAAAGAACCAAATAAGAAACATGATAATGCTGTACTGTGTCCATAAATAATAAACATCTTATGTGAACAGGATTTCTGTGTCTGTACTCCAAAACACTGTGGAATGATTTATTTACTATGTAGAAATAATTCTTGATAGAAAGTCCCTGATAACGTAGAGGAGAGAGTAATAACCTTTTTTTTTTTTTCCCCTCCAGAATCTGGCCAAACATAGAAGGGTTTTTAAGACTTCAGTGTAACTAGTCAGCACCAGCGTTTGAAAGTTCCAGAATTCTATAATAACAATGGGACACATTTATAATCAACAAACGTAAACTTAAATGTTCTCAGTATTAGGAACCTTGAAATGTTTTCCCTCATCACCATTGTGTTCCAAATGTAAGTAACAACTCAAAGCAAATGTCACAACATTAACATGTGGGCCTCTGTCTTCTCCATATCACTGTTCAACAGCCAAGGCATCCCCTACTACTTGTGGCACCACATGCAGCCCTGGACAAAGTGGGTCTGTCCATCTGACCCTGTTTTATACTTGTATACTTGGTACTGGCTTCAGACAATTCCTAGAGTTGGAGTTGATTCAGGTGGCAGGAAGCCAGGACTCTCGAATCTACCTAATCCCAGGCAATATCCAAAGGCAGTAGGAACAGGCCCAATGGTCATGGTCAATCCTGTCTCCTGGGATTAAATGAGGGTCAAGACTTGGACCAAGAGTAATTGTCTTGTTGCTAAGGAAGGTAAAAGTGTGGGACTTACATGGGGTTGATGTTGGCATTACTTGGCTTAGCTTTGTAACATAAGAACGTTAAGTTGGAGCTTTTGGAGTAAGAAGACCTGGGTTTGTGAGGTGGTTTTAAATATATGTCCACAACTTCTTTGATACTTTTCCCATTAAAAGTTGGAGTTTAAGCCTTCTCCCCTTGAATGTGGACAAAAATTAGTAAGTCACTTCTAGTGAATAAAATATGTCAAAAATGATGGGATGTCACTTCTGGAATGAGGTAATAAAAAGACTGACTTCCACCTTGGGTTCTTGCTCTCTCTTGAATTGTTTGCTCTGCAGGAATCCATCTGTCTTGTTGTGATGAAGCCCTATGGAGAAGCCCACATAATAAGCTTGGAAGTGGATCTTCTGATGCTTACCAACAGACCTGTGAATGGGCTTGGGAGCAGATTCTCCTCCAGTAGACCCTTAAGAAGACTACAGCCTGGGCCAATACCTTGATTGCCACAGGTGAGAGATCTATACAACTAGCCAGAACAACACAATAGACTGTTCCCAGATTCCTGAGCCTCAGAAACGATATGAGATGATGAATATTTATTGTTTCAATCTGCTAAATCTTGGGGTAATTCGTTATGCAGCCATAGATAACCAAAACACTTTGTGACCTACTGCTGCCATGACTGCCCAGCAGCCTGATCTCTGGCCTGCCAGAACCTTAAACTTAGAGCTGTAGAAGGTGGGTAATATTGTTGGTGTCTGATATTGCTGGGATTACTTTTGATAACACCTGTTGTAACCAGAGCTGTTCAAAACTCAGCTGCCGAACTAATTTATGTATTGTGATTGCTGTCATTATTATTTATTAAGTAGAAAAGATCAACTGTTGGTTTTGCTATCAGGTGTGAGCAGATAAACTATTGCCCCAATTTGCCTGCCGAGCAGTTTGGAGGCAAAGTCTCTGACTGGGAATAACAGTGGGCCCAGGCTGCTCTACCGTGTCAATGAAGGGGAGCCAAGCAAGGCTAAAGAGCACTAGAGCATGGAGAGCCCCTGCAAAATTTAAACCAAATGGAAACCAAATGCCAAAATCCCTGATGTATAACACACAATTTATAGGTATAAAAATACCTCTCAATGTACCTGGAGGTTCTGTGGATCTAGTGGCTGGGGCAGGCTGAGCTGTGAAGCAAAAATGCTCTTCACAAGAGCGTTGCTCAGTGGTGGCAATCCGTGGTACATGCCGTCTGTGACAGACTGGTAGGCAGGAGCGTTTCCAGCTGCCAAAAATGTTCTTCTACCAAAACATGGAGGGAATCTCATTAAAAGCAGTTATTTAAGCTTCTAAAGCTCAAAACTTCTTCAAAGAAACAAGATATAGGATACACAGATTACGTAGCAGGATAACATTTTTGAAATATGGACAGATTTCTTCCTCAACAACCTCATCTCTCACCCTTCTTTCTTTACACACTGCCCTTCACCCATAATTCACAGCCCTCAAGGGAAAGGTAGATATACTCTAGACTAGCATTGTCCAATAGAACTTTATGCAATGTGGAAATGTGCTAAGTTTGATTGTCTAATATGGTAACCACTGGCTACATGTGGCTGTTGAGCACTTGAAATGTGGCTACTGTGACTGAGGAATTGAATTGTAAATTTTACGTCATCTAAATCAATACTAATTTAAACTTTTAAATTAAATAGCCACATGTGACTACTGTTTTGGACAGTTCAGCTGTAGCTCTAGAACAAAGACATGGATTGTTTGTTGAATTGACTATTTTAAGACCAATAGGAGAGACGATTCTTGATATGTTAAACCAAATTTTAAATTAAATAATAAAATCTTGGGCTTTGAGAGAGGAAGCTTTTTGTTTTGTTTTGAACAAAACTTGGCTTTGCATATCAAGAACCAAAAATCCTGAAGACTAGCACATGAAATTTATACCATAAGTTGTAGAGAAGGAAGTATGCATGATAAATTACGATGACTTTTGGTTTTGTTTTTTGTGGTGGTTTTTTTTTTTTTTTTTTTTTTTTTTGCCAAAAGGAAATAAGAGTTTAGTAAGCAGGAAAAGACAGTTTCTGGAACTTAGATCTAGTGGATACCTTAAAGAAGATACTGACACAGGATACACTGAGGAGTGGGTATCCCGAAACCGAGGAGACCTTTTTCCTGGATCTTCCATGGGCTTGGCCCAAGTCTTGCATAAAGCAGACATCAGAAAGAAGGTGATTAACCATAACTGACAGGTACTAGCACTGAGGGAAACGAGGCAGCCTCCCAGAGACGAGCAGACAATCAGAGTGTTGGGGAAAGACCTGGGGAGTGCCTGAGCCCCCATAAGAGAGTGGGGTACTGTGCATCAGGCCCATCAGAAGAGATCTGGGGTTGGGCCAGATAACCCATAATGGGTAGGTGAGGTAGCCGCATCTCCTCAACGGCTATGATGATTTATAAGCACCCCCAGGAACTTATATCATCTCTCTGACGAATGAAGGAAGGGAAAGGTGTGGTATAAGGCCTAAAATTAGGTCCAATATTATGTGCTGCCTTCACACCTGGTAAAATCAGGAGGGCCTTGAATGGCTTAATCACAAGTTGCCATCTCCATTCTGCTCCCACAGATAAAGGACCCAAGTGCGATCCTTGCTTACCCCTGAGTAGTGTTTTCAGTTTCCTGCCAGACCACAAAAGCATTCAAATGAACCATCACATTCGCCTGCAGAAATGAGGGGACATCACACCCTCTTGATACTACAAAGCCTGTCTCCCACGGTCCCTGGTCGTTCACTCTGTTCCCAAGTGCAGCTCTTCTGTGGCTCTGTGTTGCAAGCAGTGTCCTCTTCCCTGGGCTGTGAGTATATACGACTAGTAAACTGCCATTGATCTCACCTGTCCAGTGTTCAGTGTCATGTGTTTGGCCATTCCCGTAACCCCAGGGCAGAATCCCTTCCTTACCAACAGGGTGAATAGAAGGCAATTAAAACAAAGGGAACCAGAGATTAATTAATCTTGAATTAATTAATTTTAAATCTCAAACTGACCACTTTTAAGCTCTACATGTGGCTGAATGACATGAAAGTAGAAAATTTAATCTTTTAGCCATCAGCAAAAGGGGTTTGTGAACTTTGGTTCAAAGAGATAAAGGGAGCTCTATATTTTTACATCAAACCGTTGTGCTAGTACAAAAATCATACCACCTTTTCACATTTTAATGAGGATTAACAAAAGATAGTTGAATATTACTTTATACTGAGAGACTAGATAAAATAATTGATTTATCCAGAGAGTTCAAGGATAGAGCCTGGAGTTGCTCAATGAGAATATTTTCTCCTGCTCTTCATATGTTCACATGTTTTCTAATGATTCTCGGTGGGCCCTGCCAGGGACCCATCATTCACTTGATACCCATGTGACAGTGATGTATCAAGCACCTACTATGTACAAAGCAAAGTGCAGGAACTGTCCAAGATAAAAAAATGGGTTTGACCTTCTAGCTTAATAGGAGCCCAGTGAGGAAGAGTTCATTATCCAGCTGTCTCTGACCATCCTCTAAATTCCCATGGTACTTTGTACACCCACACCTTTGTATAGATTGTATGGATCTCCTCAAAACAATGGTAACGAAAAGTGGAATATTCTAATAGAAACATCTATTTTCAGCCCAAATCAAAAGCACAGAGATCCAGTATCCCATACAACCTCTTCCGGGTTGGCTCCTTTCATATCATTCCTGCTCTCCTCTCCCACCAATCCATAGAATATCTCTTTCTCTCAGCCTCTGGGTCCAGCTTTGTTCACATTTTCCTTGTTCAATCCTTGACTATAGTGCTTATATTTTAAAATTTGTTTTCTGTTTATTGTGGGTGTTTTGACATTAAAGACCTTCCTGGCTAAGGAAGAGACTGCCCCTCCTTTGGCTTGGCAGTTCTTAGAGATAGCAAAGGACTCAGCAGGAGCATGGCTTTGATATGCAAACCAACAAATCCAAAGCCACAACTCTACTACCTGACTCTTGCACCTAGGGAGGCAATATTGCTCTGCTTTATTCATCCCAGAGCTAGTCAAGAGAACTAGAGACCACCTCTACAGCGCAAAGCCCACTGGAATTATTCAACCCAGCAGGTCTTATGGGTTCACCCTGCCCTGGCTTGCCTTTCCAGGCTATGGCTCAGCAATCTCCTTGTTCCTGACCACACAGACGCTTTCCCATGTGGTGGTGCGTGTCCTGGCATACATCCTGTTTCTAGGACCTGTGACTGTAATAAACTGTGTTTTTCCTGGGTCTTTTCTGTTCTCTTCTTGTGGCTATACCTGACTGACAATCACATAAAAGAACACAGAACACTGACGTGCTCTCTTATCCTGGCAAGTTTACACAGAACTTTGTAGCTACCCAGCGCCACAAGCGAACACAATTCCTGGCAGCTTTAGAGCCCCAGACACAGTTTGTGCACACACTAGGTCTATTAATTTACGGATGCTTGGAGACTATTCAAAAATATAATACATTCACACGTAAATGTGGCTGCTAGTCCAAGCCCCAGAATCGTAGAATATGATATACTCTAGAGAGACCAAACTACAGGTGCCATTACTGACCAAATCACTGGTTATTCTTTCCCCCACTTTAGTCATTCCTCAGTCTAGATCACTGTCCTTTGTAGGACCCATCCCCCTTCTATCAATAGAATGTTTCTAACGCTGTGTGAAAAAAGGGGTCTCAGATGATACCCAATATTTTTAGCATAGATCCTCTTTTATCTTCCCCCTCTCCACGGACCCCATATTTTGAAAGATTTTTCTACCAAACATCCATGAAACGTTTCCCTAACTTCAACTCAACACCACATCAGCCTCCAGCCCCAGCTCTGAGCTGCAGGAACAAATGAAGAAACATGATTTAAAGGAAGGCATAGGGCTCTGGAGTCGGACAAACCGCGCGGATGGAAGTTCCGCTACAAAAGGCTGTGTGACTCTGCGCAAGTTATGCAACTTTTCCAAGTCTTTATTCCCTCATCTGTAAAAATGGGGAAAACGATTTCTATCCCATGGAGTTGGCACATGGCGGAAACTCAACCAAAGCAAATGTCTTCTCTCCCTTATTTCAGTTCTTAGAATTCCAGTTTAAAAAAGAAAGAAACTTGACATTTCGTTTACCTACAAAACTTTTGGGCAAATGTGTCTTTTTCGCCATGCATTTTGAAATACTGAAAACAGGTTATGCGGTCCTGTCACAACTCACTGAGACCCTCATTTGGTAAGCTCGGGCCTGTGTCTTCTGTGAGGGTAGGTCTGACCAGCATAGCTCGCCAGCAGCACTCAAGCAACAGGAAAACCCACCGAAATGAAAGGCCGTCTTGTTTCTTGTGTCAGGATGTATCTGCCAACCTAATAAAATACCAGAATAGATACACAGAGTTCTCCAAACTGTTCTGCCACCCTCCAGCTAGCTGCCTTATTGTCAATAAGCAGTCAAGGGTTTCCTAACACACCACACATCACGTGTGCAAGAGAGCTACCCGTGGCATGATCCCAGGCAAGCTGGTTCAAATCACAGGGAGCAGGAAATTCATAAAGCACAAGCTAGAGTTTTTCCTGGATGCAAGGATATAAAAAAGAAAACAAAAGACAAAACAACAACAAAAACACCTGCAAAGTAGCTCAGAGGAGTCCAGGCAAAAGCTGTGGCTCTTCGCTTCTCAGACACTGGGGACCAGGGCCATGGTCATAAGCCAGGCCCGGCTCACAGGAGGCCGTCTCTGTATCTCAGAAATCCCCAGATAACCCTGAAGCACACTTTAATATCTCTGTGTTTAGAGACACTTAAGTGAGATGAGCATAAAAATAAATTTAAAAATGAAGGGAAAACCCACAAAACTTGAAGGACTGAGAAGAGACCCCTTTCTGTACTCCCAATTCAGCTTGCTGCAAAAGTTGCTGGTACCTTCAGGATAGCTCCTCAAGTTTCTCCTTTTTCGCCCCAATCACTGTGAACATCGGCAATACATTCAGATTAGTGGCACTTCCTATGCCACGTGTTTTACTCTGGTCTACAGAGTTCCTATAAAGGGACTTGTTTTGTTTTGTTTTGCTTCGTTTTGCCTCCATCCATTCCTGAATTACAAAGGAATCCAATCCTTTAAATCTGGGGGTGGCAAACTTTTTCTTAAAGGGTCAGATAGTAAATATTTTCAGCTTTGTGGATCACGTGGTCTCTGCTGCAACTACTCAACTGTGTGTGAAAGCAGTCCAAGATAATCTATAAATGAACGGGCATGACTGTGTTGCAAAAAACTTCACTTATGGACACTGAGATTTAAATTCCATATAACTTTCATGTGTCACAAAACAGTACTCTTTTCTTGAAATTTTTTCCCCAACCATTTAAAGATGTAAAAGCCATCCTTAGGCCACAGGCCATACAAAAATTAGGCAGGGGCCTATGAAAGAAGTTTTACCAAACAGATTAGAACCGCTGTACCACCCAAGCATTTATTTTCAACACAATGATTACTTCACCTGAAATTAAAGATAAGCTCACTTCTCAGGCATTTCTTGCACCAGCTAGTAAATAACTGTGCAGGTTGGTGGACATGCCTAGAGGGGACAGGCCCTGGGCAATGTGGTTCCAGTGGTCTTGGAGGACAACACCACTTTCCACCCAGAGCTTGGTAGGTGGCAGGTTGACAGGGACAGAGTGAAACTTTTCTGCTGAGAAACGTGCATCTATCCTGCTACCAGACCTGATCTATGCCACATATTGGCGGGAGCCAGATATTAGGTGATCACAGGGCCACAATCTTGATAGCCTTGAGCTACATCCTTCCTTACTTCCCCCCACTCAACAGAAGCACGCTGCTCTCGTTCCAGGTAAAAGTTCAGTTCTTCCTTTTCAAATTCTGGAGAAGCCTTCAGTTAACATAAGCAAAAAGTTCCCTGGGGTCAACAGTCATTCTTGCTCAGAGTTTGGTGAACTCTGGGGAAGGTGAGGGAACTTCCCCATACTTCCTGTCTCTTGATTATCTGAGGACTTTTCCTTGTTTCCAGGTTGAGCACTAAAATCATCAAGTGGGGTGACATTTATCTTTTCACTTCTCTTTTTCTCCTGTTTCCTGCCTTCTCTCCAGAGTCTATTTTTCTCTCCACACTGCTGTCTGGCATCCATCCTAGTTCTCAGGCTTGGAGTCAAACGCACCTAGGTTCTAGTTCTAGTCTGTCACTTACTAACTGTGTGATTCCAAACACATACACGCTCTGATGAGCCCTGAAGGAAAAGGCTAGAGGAAATGAGATAAATAAGGGACTCATGGAGATCCACTATCCTGAGCAATTCCCTCTAAAATCTTTTGAAAGATATACTGAATCTACTGAAACCAGACGTAGGACACAGTGCCCTCCATTCCTGCAGACTGAGTGTGCTAGGACAAAGGAAGCCCCTCAAAGCAATTCCTAGGGGAAGCAGACTAGTCCCCCTGGGAGAACTTTAGCAAGCTGAACCCTGTATAGCTGCAATCCGATAAGACCTTCCGGGGTAGAGTTCTATTTCTTCATCCTATGTAAATTCTTCCAAATTCTGACTTGGGTTTTCAGAGTCAGAGGGCTAATGAATTGTCCTCCTGACAATTAGGGTCTTTATATCCTACGCACTTGACTAAGCTATAGCTCAGAAAGCTGTCAGTAAAAAGAAACTGAATTAGCCTAATTTTTTGTTGTTGTTGTTCTGCTGATTTAATTTGAATCCAGAGACCCCTGATGCTCAGAGTAAAGAAAATGCAGAATAGAAAGAGAACATATAGTTCAGTTCAATTCCTACATTCCATTCTCTACGGATGCCCACGCTAGTGGTAGAATGCAATTACAATCCACAGGTAAGATCACAGCCTTCAGAGGTCCCCCTGACTGGCTAAATACTTACACTGGGAATTAATCAAAGGAAGTTCATTGATTTTGACAATTTAAGAATAAGCAGAGATGCTCAGGCCCGACCTCTTCCCTTCCCATACAGACCTTACTATTTATCCTAGAAACAGTGTGACTCTCAATCCAAACTCATTTTCTCACCAGTCATGATTAATTAACCAGAGAATTTCTTTTTTGCACGCAGAGTACTTAATATCTACAATTTATTTATTTGAATTTATAAATTTAACTCAGGTAGCCAGTTCCACGGGCTTCCCAAGTGCAGTGAAAATTCTGTTCTTTTGAAAGGTAATTAAGGGCTGAAAAAAATAAACGGACCTCTTAGAATCATCTCCAGAAGTATAAAAATATATTATTCCCAATTAAGCAACCTGAACAGTGAAAGCAGCAATTGTTATGCAAACTGACTGTATTTAAATCAAATTTAATAAAATCAAGACTATTATAATCCAACAAGAACACATTCTACATGGACAGCCTTTGCAGCAGGATACACTTGGTAGTCACAGTGTTCTGGATCAGGTTGCGCCCCTGACTATTTTAAGCTCGTTATTCAATCTGGCCAAGAGTGACCTTGCTCAGTGGTCACTCAGAAGCATCTGCCCTACACAATTAACTGGACAGGATTCACGCTCCAGCCCTTACCGGATGAGGTGCCTCACTGCAGTGTCAAACTGCAAAAATATAACCTCCCTTCGAAGGAGAAGTGCCTGGGACACCTGGGTAGGGTCTTGGGGGCTCGGGAGGCTGTCAATCATTTTCTGCAGCTCTTGAAGCTCAGACCCTGCAAGACGGATGACATTTTAGTCAGATAGCGTGACATACAGGCTTACGACAGCTAACCTAATGAACGTCATTTCACCTCTGAAGCTAACTTTTTACCTAAATGCATTTCTTTTTGTTTGTGAGCATACTAATTATATGTTTTGCAAGACCAGCAAAGTCTTACGCTCTAGAGCCCAAGGTCTGATTTATCTTTCCTTCCTTCCTTCCTCCCTCAATGAGATAAAAATGTGCTTTGTTTTTCAGCAGAATAAGAACATACTGTTGAATGTAAGTTTTAAATTTTACAAGGCTACAGTCTCTGGATTGAAAAACAAGAATCACAAGGAATGGGAAAATATAAGTCTCAGTAGATCTGTTAGGGGCTCAAAGTTATTATAGATTATAAGCCAACATTCATTTCTCCTAGCCATGCCATATAAATCACCCCTCTGTCACTGCCTTACCCTGTCACTGGCTCGTGGACTAAAGAAGACTCAAGACCATCCAAGGCAAGCAAGAAATACGCACTCACTCCTACCTGTGCGCACACGCACATGCACACACACACACACACACCCTCTTCTAGGAGCTTCTCATCATTTTAGGAGTAGGCATGAGAGATCCTAAACTGACTTATTTCTTGGACCTTTACTGCAAAAGTGGGCTGGATATAAACAGACCTTTATGTGTTTTGAATGGAAATTTAAGTTAGAGGCCTTTTGTGGCCCTCAATGCCGGGTTCAGGAAACTGGCCTGGGTCTAGATGGCTGGAGTAGCATCTCTATTGTTGGCCCAGGAGAGGAGCTAGTCAGAATGAGAGACCACAGCAAGAAAATGATGAGTTCTTAGGGAGGGTGGGGAAGTGGATGGGCCCACACTTCCAGGGCTATTAGCATGTCAGCTAATCTGAAATGTTCCTCGACCCCCAGTGAGGACAGTGATCACTTTCTACTTGAGAGGACATTCCTGCTATGGGAAGAGGACTGTGGAAACCGGCCACTGTGCCTGATATGTAGCCTGAGGCAGAAGAGAAACAGGATAGCTATGAGGCATTTCTAGAGCTACTCTCTCAATAGCTTGTCCAGACTTGAGCAGCCTTCTACCCCATCTGGCCTGGTATTGGATATCTTCCCACACGCATGGGAGGCAGAGGAATTGAGGGAATGGGGAAGCTGCCCATGAGGGCTTGACTAGGGCAGAATCAGGACTGAGAAGAGTTGCTAATACTTGCAACGTATGCTTTTGGCTTTAAGAAAAGATGAGCAGTCCAGATTTCATATCCATCTGATGCTTCACATATAAGAGAAAAATGTTTTTTAGGTACTCGTCCTGCCCCTGAAAAACTGGGACCAACCACCAAAATTTTTATGATTTCTCTATAAATCTGATGGTCATGTTGGACTGAAAAGAAACTTCCACCAGAAGAGGAGTCACGTTAGAGTGAATTGTTCAAGAATTTTAGTGGTGGATGGGAGGGCGGGTCGTTAGTGAGCCTTATATTTTCAAGGCCTAGCATGATGGTCTGTAAGCAAGACATTCTGTGACGCTAAGTAGCAACCGGGGGTGGGGAGGGAAGGTTTAGAATCCTCTGCAATGACAATGAAAAAAGAATATAAAGGTGCACACACCCTGTGATGAAAGCTCTGTTAAATGTCAAGTGTGTTTGGACAAGGGCTAGAAGGCAGTAAAGACAAATAAGAATATTTCTCTTGTCACAGTGGTTGGGTACAGCTACTTTTTCTCTTTTCATTTACGTGCGTGCTGTACGTGCACCTTTACACCGTCACTGCCCAGCAGAATTGTTCTGCGCCGACAGGTAGCGGCAGCATTATCACCGACACGCAGATGTGAAGGCGGGCCCTCCCTTTCTTTGTTGTTTATGGGTTTTAGGGTCCTCACTTAGGCTTCCCTTTCTTAGTGGCATCAAGCTGCTGCTGGGTGGGAGGGAAGGTGGCAGGCAGGGCAGGGCAGGCAGCTTTTCCTTGAGGGTGGGGCGGATGGTTGCCATGTCGTTGTGGTGGTGGGGTTGGAAGAAGACCCTCAGCCAGAAAACGTCAGGAAACAAATGAGCCTTTCCCCAAGAGGGTCCCATTTGGGAAATGAGAGAGAGAGAGAGAGAGAGAGAGGAATCACAACAGCCCTGTCTCCATGTGAGTACTCAAGAGCCAGTACAGTTTGTGCTTAGTTTGTCTCAAGAGTTCCTGAAACCCTATGTTCAGTGGATAGGTTTTGGGCTTTAATTGGCCTCCTAAACCTTTACAAGGAAATCACAGTGTAAACTCCCACATGCTGATTACATCCTCTGCTGATCCAAAGGGAGTTGCTGGCTTTCAAGGAAGGAGAGGATTTGGCAGGGTCCACAGATCTTATGCTCCGTGTCGAAGAGCTGCTTCCTCAGTCAAGTGGGAGGACCAAAGCTGAAATCCGGAGTGTCCCCTTAAAAAATATTTTAAAGCATATAAGCCCACAAAAGTCACTTTATCTAACTCCAAATAGCTTGGCAATAGCTGAGAGGAGTTGGGCGAGGATGTGAACAGACTCATCTCCTCTGTTCACCTTACTTCTCCTTGCCTCCATCTGGGAAGTGGGCCAGGGACCGAGCAACCGAGGCTTTTTAAAAAGATGATTATCTTAGAGGGGGATTTTTTTTTTTTTTTTTTTTTAGTTCAGTTTGCTCTTTATCTATTTTCAGCAGAGCAGAGTATGCAAAACTTTGCACATTCTCCCTGGAGCACAAATGTTTTCGCTGGCAAAATGACAAGCTGCATGCCTCTAATTGCACACCTTGGAAAGCCTGGGCCCCACATATTTCGATGGTTTCTGGTTCAGAAGCATATAAATAGTAAGAAACCGATTTCCTTCTTCCTGAATTCTATGTCCTCAACAATTTGGCCTCATCTCCTACTGTTTCTCAGTGTCACTCTGGTAGGTTCACCCTTTTCCGGACTGGCCTGTGCAGTCCAGCCTGTTGCCTTTGCCAGTGTCCTTTTCCTGTCTTGCCAAGACCATCTGTCTAGTTTCCTCCATTGAGTCAAGGGAGGGCAAGTACCCCCAGATCACCTTCCCTGCAGGCTCTGCCCTCCCAGCTGCTGGAGGAGTTCCTACGCAGGGTCTTCCTTGGGAAAGAAGGCTCTGGCTCTATCTTGGCTTCTATCTCATCATGTGACACTTGTCTCCCTGTTGCAAGGGCAGGGATGGCATTTTTCCCATCCCATCCTTTCTCCTGTCCCTTATCTAAAGTCTACCCCCCACACCCTCCCCAAATCCAGCAGCTCCCCTAAGAGGGTCTTAGCTTATTTTCCGAGTAAACCCCTTTTGTAACAGTCCCTGAATTAGTAAAAAGCCCTAAGTGTGCTTTGGAACTTCTCTACTCTCTAGATTCTTACATTGAAGATGTGCTAGTAGTTTTGAAATCTCATCAGTCAGTGACAATTTTGTATTTTCTGCTGAGTCAGCCCCAATTCATCCCTTCTTCATGCTGCCTCTCCTCAGAGAAAGGCATTGACCCTCCTCCAAGATCGCCGCTCATACCCTTCCCTACGTCTCCCATCTGAATGTATACAGATTCCCTCAGTGCTCAGCAGCACCTGCAAATCTACCAGCAAACAAGTCAGGCTCTCCCACAAATACCTTTTCTTTATGCACTGGCCAGAGAGGAAGAGATTCAGAGTATATTACACTCGTTTGAAGACTGCTAGGTTTAAATGGGCATATTATTATCTCATTCCATCGGCTCTTCTCATTCTTTAAAATACTTGGCTACTCTGCTATAATATATTGCGATTAATTAATATTTACATAACTAATGACATAATTTGGCTACGAGTCAAGTTATTAAAATAACGAGACCAGTTTCCCTACTTTTGATCAACCCAGCTTACTAAGCATTTCAGTCTTTAATTTACCTCGTGCATTTTATCTTAGAACTTAGTGCTTATTTAGGGTTTATGGATTAGCGCTTGGCGGATAAAACTAAAGCCTCAATCATTCTTACTTCAGGACCATCAGGCTACTGTTAGCTAACAGAGGACTGTCTGAAAAAAATTCTTAACAATAAATGCTTGGTTCTGACCTTGCCATATTAGTTCACGAAGGCCAGAAAGAAGATGAAAGACAACTAGCATGTGGTAAGGGCACGTACATTCTTGTAGAAATTTCAAATAGATTTTAATCCACAGAACATCTCCACGAAACAGGTGTTATCACCCCCATTTTATAGATGGTGAGAGACCTAGAGAGTAAAGTGTCCAGCTTCCAGTAACCAAGTGGCAGATACAGGGTAAAAACCCAGGCTGGCCCACTCCTGGCTTGCTTTACTTTGTGATTTAACCTGTAAATGTGGAATTAATTAGTTTGGAGAGAGTATATATTGCCCTTCTTCTCACTGTCATTTATGAAAAAAATATTTTAGTTCTGTCTTTCCAAGTATTGAGAGAAGCTTCATATTAATTAACTAGATGGGGGGGATCTTTTCACAATGTATGTGTATATCAAATCATCACAATGTACACTTTAAATAGCTTACAATTTTATTTGCCAATTATACTTCAGTGAAGTTGGGGGAAGAAAAGAGCTACAGAGAATTTGAAGTGAATACTGAAGGTGATCTGAATCACCTCTAATCACTTACCAATGCCTTCAGTTCCTCCCCAGTCACCTTTCAGGGAGTTAGCACTTAGAGGAAATTCAAAACATGTTGGACAATTTCCAAGTTTAGCAAAACTGAAAAGGTAGGCCACAATGTCATGGAGAGGGGCTATCAGCTGTAGAGTTAGCTGTAAGGCTCGAAAAGCTGCCTGTGGGTAAAATCAACAGAAAGAAATACATTTTAAGAAGTTTCTAAGAGACATATAGAAATATATGAGCATCAATTAGGGATAATATCTTTAAACAAGAATATTAAACATTTTCACAGTATAATACAAGATAATAATTACAGGATAATACCTGAATAACAGAACAACAAACCTATTCATCAACCAGGTTATATGCCTTTGGAGAAGGTAACTCCTGGAGTGAGGGGTTTAAAGCAAAGTGTTTCTCTTTGTTTAAAGACATTGGTGACCATAAACATAGCAAATGTGTTTGTATGACCACTGGTAGATTACAAGGGTCCCAGAAAAATTCCTAGCTGAAACCCATATTCAGACACCATTGCTGTGAGGGAACACCTGTAAGCAAAGCAGAGCTATTTGTCAACGTAGTTTAAACACACAACTAAAAAAATCAAACCCTGGATCTAAAATATTAACATTCAAGCGAAGGAAAAGTGGAAAATTATAATCCAACTGAAAGAAGGTAGTATTTATATATACAATATATAATTATCTTTATAATTAATCATTATAAAATATATAATATATATTTTAAAACACCTAAAATTCTTCAACGAAAGAAAGGGCAGTTCTATTTTTAATTATTTGAGGAAACTCCAAACTGTTTTCCATAATGGCTATACCAACTTACATTCCCATTCACAGTGCATGAGGGTTCCCTTTTCTCCACATCCTTGCCAACACTTGCTCTCTCTTGTCATTTTGACAGTAGCCATCCTAACAGGTGTGCGGTGCTCTCTCATTGTGGTTTTGATCTGCCTCTCTCTGAGGATTAGTGATGTTGAGCATCTTTTCATGTACCTGTTGGCCATCTGGTTGTCTTCTTTGGAAAAATGTTTATTTACGGCCTTGCCCGTTTTAAAATCAGATTTTATTGTTGTTGTTGAATTATAGGAGTTCCTTCCATATTTCAGGTATTACGCTCTTATCAGATAGGTGGTTTGCAAATATTTCTCCCATTCTGTAAGTTGCCTTTTCATTTTATTGTTTCCTTTGTTGAGCAGAAGCTTTTTAATTTGATGTAGTCCCACTTATTTATTTTTGCTTTTGTTGCCTATGCTTTTCATGTTATATCAAAAAAATCATCACCAAGATCAATGTCAAGGAGCTTTTCCCACTTTCCTCCAAGAGTTTTACAGTTTCCAGTGTTACATTTAGTCTCGAATCCACTTCAAGACTTCACTGTGAGAGGTGAAATTAGGGGTCCAGTGGCACTCTTCTGCACGTAGAACTACCACATCACCCTCCCACTCCTGGGTACATACTCAAAACCAGTATCTCAAAGAGATTATCTACACTCTCATGTCTATTGCAGCATTACTCACAACAGCCAACCTATGGAAACAATCGAAGTGTCCAGTGGATGGATAAATGGATTAAAAAATGTGAAAGACACACACAGAGGAATATTATTCAGATACTAAAAAAAGAAAATCCTGCCATTTGCAACAACATGGATGAACCTGGAGAATATTATGCTAAGTAAAATAACCAGATGGGAAAAGACGTATACTGTACCATCTCATTTATATGTGGAATCTAAAAAGTAAAGTGTCGAACTCATAGAAAGGTGTTTACCAAGGGGTGGGAAACGGATAGATGTTGGTCAGACGGTACAAATTTTCAGTTAGCAGTTGAATAAATTCTGAAGGTCTAATGTACAGCATGGTGCCTATAGATAATAATAATGCATACTTGGAATTTGCTAGGAGAGTAGATAAGTGTTTTTACCACATGCAAAAGAAGGTAACTATGTGAGGTGATAGATATGTTAATTAACTTAATTTGAGTAATCACTTCACAATGTACACAAATGTTAAATCATGTTATACACTTTAAATATATACAATTTCCTTATTAGTTACATCTCAGTAAAACTGGGGCAGGGGGCGGGGGGGGGGGGAGGATAAGAAACCTAGGTTGTTAAACAGGTTTTCACTCAACAAAGAAAGATCAGAATGTTCCCAAATTGCCATTTTTCAACACTTAGAATACTTATTTGAGTACTCTGTGTATTTCTAGTTCTACTCCTTTTTTTTTTTTTATGGTTATCAATATTATCCTCTAACAGTAAGTTAGGTACGCAGAGCAACCCCTCAAAAAACAGGCTGATTACTATGATTGTGATCTCAACCTGTCATTAGCTTCAGGGCATCAGAGTGGGATTTCTGTGAAGGGTGTGGGAGGAAATTGAGGATTAATAAGGAATGCGGGAAGCTCGAATTAGTGTTCATTAGCGGCTAGGGAGAAACAGAACTTGGGAAATAATGAGGCCCAAGAGAGAGGATCCTAAAGCAGGCAAAAATATTGGGAGCTGTGTGAAGATTTTGGTTATTAGATATCCCTGGAAAAAAACAAAGAGATGTTCTCTGTAACTGATATGCTTCACCGTGAGACATAAAAAAGCCCCAGCCAGCTTTCATTCTGGCACCCAGAAAGAAATACAAACCTTTTCTGGCAGAGTTTTGAACATAACCAGCACTTCAGAAGGATGGGGTAGGAACCATAAATTGAGGAAGACTTTCCCATCAGCAGACAGCAAACACCGTGGCCGGGGCTGAAAACTCCTGCGGCATTATAAGAAAGTTTGGGTCAGCACAGCATTTCTCTTTAAAAAAGAAGCGGCCCCGATGTGAACTATTTATACCACCGCCCTGCAGCCACAGCCCCGAGGCCAGGCTGTGGTGACCCAGGAGCGTGTCCAGGCCTGGGCCAGCACGCTCACAGGTGGCCCGGGTTATAAATAACTGCGGAGAGGAGCAGGGAGGCTGCTTTTAGCCTCAGCGGTGTTGGAGGAAGGGTGGGCTGGGAGGGCGGGAAAGGTGTGGTAGGAAAGCCAAGAGAAGACAGGAATGAGGTGGCTGGCACCATCCTCGGTGTTACGTATTTTTCTCACTGAATTCTTATGTCTCTAGAATGTACCTGTTCTGTTGTTTTACAGATGAGGAAATTGAGGCCCTATGAGAGCTCGCCTGCCCGGCTCCTAAGAGATGAAGTTGAGATTTAAATGCACATCTGTCTATATTCCTTCCTACCTTACCATGTTTTTCGCCAGGTTCTCCAGACTCTGGCCCTCTTTTCCTTCCTTCTCCTCTCTGCCCTCCCTTCCTCCAAATACCGTATTATTTCTTAGGCAGCGGTGTAGCTGTCTCTTTGGTGCAAGTTTATATACAAACACATAATCCGTGTGTGAGTGTGTGTGTGTGTGTGTGTGTGGTTTAAGAATTCACACAAGCCCAGGTACCTACCACCTGGCCTGAGAAATAGAATGTCACTAGCTTCTTTGTATTTTTTTGTTTTTGTTTTAAGATTTTTTAATTTATTTGACAGAGAGAGAGAGAGAGAGCTTGCACAAGTGAGCACAAGTAGGGGGAGCGGCAGGCAGAGGGAGAGGGAGAAGCAGGCTCCCCGCTGAGCAGGGACCCTGATGTGGGGCTTGATCCCAGGACCCTGAGATCATGACCTGAGCCAAAGGCAGACGCTTAACTGACTGAGCCACCCAGGCGCCCCTCACCAGCTCCTTTGAAGCCTGATGCACACCACCCTGGTGGCCCTCAGAGACACTACCATCCTGAATTTTACATTCATCACTGTTTAGTTTTTCTTTGTAGTTTTACCACAAATGGACAAACCATTAAAAGATCATTTTGTTGGGTTTTGCCTGTTTTTGACCTTCACACCAATGGGAGCTCAAGACCTTTCTAGTATACCTACTGGGGGAAGGTGGCATCTTGACCTGGTTTCTATGTCATCTCGGGAATGAAGTGGCCCACTGTAACAGAGGGTGGGGTGAGGGGGCTATTTTCCATTTGAATGGATTTGATGCCTTTAAGTCTAATTGTGTTCATCTGGTGTGGAAATGGTGCTATGTGCAGTTAACAGGTGTGGATTCTGGCATCAGAGGACCCCATTTTGAGACCAATTTCCATCACCCACAGCTGTGTGGCCTTAGACGCACTACCATCTGAGTCTTTTCATACATAAAATGGGGATAATTATTCCTAACTCACAGAATTGATGTAAGGAATAATTTTTAAAAAGAGTACCAAGCATGTGAAAAGTATTTTATAAATTGTGAGGTGCTAAACAAAGTTTGTTATTAGAATGCTAAGGTGAAGGTATCTAGCAAAGTGGCCAAAGGTGGGTGGGGGGCAAGGGACACCTGTGGCCCAGTAGAGAGACATTGTAGGAGTCCTTGGGGTTATTCGTGAACAAGTGGGAACCTGAACACACTAATGAGAGGATGTCCTAGAACTGAGGGTTATAGGGCAAGGCCAGAGACTAGTGCCACTTTAGGCTATGACAAGGTGGGCCTTGCTAGACAAGGCAGGTTATGCTAGACAAGGCAGGCCTCACAGACAGACAGACAGTGAAAGGAGGTGTGCAGTGGTTGCGGAGCCCTCACCCTCACATCAACCGAGCCCAGGGAAGCTGGGGTCCACCTCAGCCCTCCACTCTGCTCTTCCCACTCTGCCCCTATTCCTGGACAGTTGGGTTCACTCTTCTGGCTGCAAATACCATCCATTCACTGGTGACCCCTGAATCCACCTGTGCATGTCCAGTCCCCTCTGCAGCTCCAGACTTCCAACTTGCTTCCTCTTGGCTGGCTGGGTTTCAGAGCATCTCAGTCAAACAAAGCAAGAACTGAACTCCTTACCCTCTTCCACCCCAATCCTGTGCCTCCTCCTGTGTTAAAAGAGGACAACCCCCAGTCCCAGAAACCAGGGAGTCATATTTAGAGCCTCCCTTCTCCTTTACTCTTCAGGTCCTACTCATCCCACTGTTCTCTCTTACTTGTACTTGGTTTTCACGCCCACTTCCATTGACTGTAGCTAGGACTTTTGGTGGGAGGTTCTCACCTTCTGGGGGGCACTTTGGAAATCATAGGGCTGTTTTTTGACTCTTGTTATTGTTTCTGGGTCTCTGGGAGAGATTCAGATGACCCATTCCTCTTATTAAAGTAAAATGTAATTCATTTTAACTGAGGGCTGAATGTTTTCAATATCAAACATTTGGAGTATGAGACTTTTTTTAAATCATTAAAATTCTACGTGAAGTGAATCATTGGCCTTAAAGCTACCTTTCAAGTCTCGGGGTTTTAATCAGGTAATTTGAAGCTCAGGAACAGAGGATGGTGTTAGTTTGGAGAATTTTCTTTATTTCAGCAACCACAAAGTCAGGCTATCCTGTCCTGGAGCAGATCAAAGCCAGTGTAATCCAGTCTTATCTCTATTGTTCAGTTCACAATGTCCAAAGGTACCCCAAAGAAACATCAAATATCAACAACAAAAAGTCACCAGGCCTGCCACTGAGCACACAACGTTGCAGGCCAAGGAGCTGGCAGCAGCTGCGTGGCTGAACCAGTCTTTGGCCTTGGAGAAGCACATACATCCCTGGGCCCTCTACCAAGTGTTATTCTTTATTTCTCATTCATTCCTTCCTTCTGTTTCCACCCTGCCTGCAGCAAGCAGCCATCTGCTGAGGAAGGACAGAGAGAGTAGCAGAAAGCTCTGGGTGCAAACTGCAGGAGTATAGCCTGGTTCTCAGCCCCATGAGGAGGATTCCTTCCCCTCCTTGTGGATGGCCCATCAGCTCCCTAGCCTGTCAGTTCCTTGACCTGCTCAACATCATCCTCCTTCACCTGCCTTCCCCTTCAGCCATCCACTCTGGGGCCACATTCCAGACCTTATCATTACCTGGGACCACATCACCTCCAAAGACTTAAACTCAACATCCCGCTTTCCCATCTTTTTCTATCCCAACCTTTTATTCCAGTTTTCTCACTCATTCACTCCCAGTAAACCACCTTTATCCCCACAAAATATACTCTTTGACATCGTCCAGCCCTCTGGTCTCCCCCTTCCATCCATCAGTTCCATTCTGACCTCTTTCCTTTCCCTGCCCAGACTGGGCTTGCAGTCAAGCATAGGAACTACTCTCTCACCAGAACCTTCCAGTCTCTGCTTCCTTGTATTCACTACTCACCTACCTAGCAAAACTCCGACTCTGGATCCCTCCAGCTATTATGCTCTCTGCTTCTAGTTGCATGTTGCTGAGCACAGCTGGAGGAAATCACACCACTAATTGTATTGATGCAACAACAAGTAAATGGTTTCCAGCCTGAGCTGTGTCACCCCGGGACAACACTTATTCTTTCCTTTGATCAGCTTTCATGCCCATTTCCTTTTCTAATAATTCCAAGACTTCTTTCAGCCTCATACCAAATTCCTGCCAGCAGATGATGACACGGTCTGTTATTTCACAATTGAATTAAAGGCCACTGGCTGAAACTCCCCCTACTTCCTGTGGGCCCTTTCCTCCACCCCCATCCTTCCCCTCAATCAAAGTCAAAGGCAGAGGTACACACCTAGGATATGAAATGAAGATGGCCACTGCCCTCAAGGTTCTTACATTTCTGAGGCAGCTAGACGTGAAGCATGATTTATGATAGAAGCATGGTGGAATGAAGTATAGTTGGCCCTTGAACAATACAGCGGTTAAGGGGTTTTGACCTACCTCGATGTCGAAAATCTGTGCATAACTTTTGACTGCTCAAAAACTTAAGTACTGGATACATCAATAGTCAATAAACACACATTTTGTATGTTATATATATTATATACTCAATTCTTGTAATAAAGCTAGAGAAAAGAAAATGTTGTTAAGAAAATCATAAGGAAAACACATTTACAGTACTCTACTGTATTTATAAAAAACAAATCCACGTATAAATGGACCTGCACATTCAAAGCCATGTTGTTCAAGGGTCAACCGTATATGAAAGTGCAGCAAACATCCAGAATAGGAAGCATCTGAGACCTGTTGGGAGGTTCTTGGAAGAAATTCACAGCAGAGGCTTCTGAGTTGTGATTATCTCCCTCTCTACATTTCTTCCTCTTTATGGCACTGCCATTTTTTCCCATTTAAAGAAATTATGGTAAAATATATGTAACATAAAATTTATCATTGTAACCATTTTCAAGTGTTTTAAGTGCCACTGAACTCAGTGGCACTAGGTATATTCACACTGTTGTGCAACTGTCATCACCATCATCTCCAGAACTTTTTTCCATCTTCCAAAATGGAAACTCTGTACCAATTAAACAATAATTGCACTGCCACCTTTATTTACCCAAGCCAGAGACTCTGGGTGACACCCCAACTTCCTCCTTTTCATTTGGCCTCCCATTGAATCCAGCACCTGGCCAACTGATTTCACCTCCTAAACATTTCCTGTCTGTACAGTTTCAGTAGCTTCCTAAATGAGAACCCCAATAATCATCTTCCTCCCCCTTTTCCTGCTGTTGAAGGACAAATGCCAGACTTCTGGATCTTGCCCATCATTCTGTACATTCTACTTCCCATTGCTCAACCTCACATACCATGGGTAGGAGGCACTCGAGTCCACATGCTGTCTCACATCTCTGTGTCATTGAACATGCAGGTCTCCTAGCTTGAACTGAAGTTCTTTTCCTGGTCTACCTGAAACACTAACCATCCTTTAAGTCCCAAGTTAAGCATCCCCTTTTCCCTGCAGCCTGCCTTGCTCCCCATCCCCACCTCCCCAATCCTTTAAATAATACTGAACATTTCCTGGTGGGTGTTTTTATTATACTATTATACTTTATTCTTTATCACAATATACTGTAATTACCTATTTTCCCAGGGTGTCTGGGTAGCCCAGTTGGTTAAACATCTGCCTTCGGCTCAGGTCATGATCTCAGGGTCCTGAGATCGAGCCCCACATCAGGGTCCCTGGTCAGCAGAGAATCTGCTTCTCCCTCTGCCCTTCCCCCAACTCAAATAAATAAATAAATAAAATCTTTTTAAAAAATTACCTATTTCCCCTTGCCTGAAGGTCAAGTACCATGTCTATCCATTGCTGTACAGCACTTGGCACCAAGGTTGCGTGTACTGCTGTTCAGATTGTGCCCTTAGGCAGCCAGCAATGGCAGAGATCCAGCCTATGTTTTACTTGCCAAGCTCTGCACCCTGGCATGGGGCTACACCTGCCTAGAGGAAGGGGTGCCTTCTTTCAATGTGCATAAAACACCATATGGGATCATGGTGGCTCTATCTGTCACACAGTAAGGGTCTGGATAATGTTAGTATCCTCTCTCCCTTCTTCACTCCTCCATCAGCTGACACCACTACTTTTGGAATGTGGCCAAGCATCATCCCAGTCTCCAGATTCTAGTCTCCTCTGGAACCATGAAAAGCAAGGAGGCCTCAAGGGGCGTCCTTCTTGGGAAGAGAACGCCCCTTGGCTCCTCTTCTATAGAGACTTTGGTTTGAGGATAAGGTGGTCTTTGTTAAAACTAAACACAGTACATTATAGCCTCTAAAGAATTAAATAGGATCTTAGAATTTTAAACCTACAGAACTCAAAGGGCTCTTCTGGTCAAGGGAAGGCATACACAAACAGGCAGGCCACCTTGCCCCTGTCCTTGGCCATGACAGACATTCCTAATCAATTACAACACGCTCATAAGCTTGGGATGTCTCAGAATCCTCTGCAGAGCATTAACTGTTAGAATTGACATTTAAAGGAAAACTTATTTTTTATCTTCGACATAACCCAACTCCATATTTAAAGAGTGAGGTGAATGAGGACCCTCTCCTCCATGACCCCCATTATTCCACAGTTCTGTCCCTTCATCTCTAGTTAAAATTGTCCTCGGGTGATTCCCACCTATCATTTCACGAACACTCTTAAATGGCCCCTTTCCAAGGAAGTCTTTCCTCAGCAGTTCCATTCCTTGAAATCAAACTCTAGACACCCTAGTACTAAAAATATTTGCATGTTTAATTTCAGAGAGCTACTTCAATGTCCTCACTCATCAGATGAAGAGTCGAGGTTCGGAGACTGAAGAGAAGTGATTTGCCTGAGACCTCAGGGAAACTTATAACTGAGCCAGGTAAAGTCCAGATATTCTAACTCCACGGCCATGACTCACTCCACTCTATGTCCTTGTGGCTGATGTTCATTTTTATTAATACTCAGTACATGGAATCACAGACTTCAGAGTTAAAAATAATCTTATACAATACTTTTTTAAACTTCCACATCAGAGAGAAGTTCCTTTCTCTATTGCTCCATTCTCTGTGGTGTATTAAAAGGGACATGTTGAAGTCTAGAGAGTTTAGGAAGTAAGAGGTATAGTCGAAAAATACTGAATCTTTATCAGTCACTGCTCATCCACTGTCTATGACTTGGGCTCTGGGTGGGCACTTGTTTTGCTCACACTTTTATTGACCAAAGTCCTGCCGTGAAATTATCACACACTAACTGACCACATGATTTAGGTCTCTAGGCTCATCCCCCTTAAATGATGGTTTCCTTTGATCTTAAGGAAACACACAGTCATCTACAATAAACAATACAGGAATAGAGCAAGACCCGCAAGTTAGAGACATTTTTTTTCTTTTTCTTTTTCTTTCTACTTCCTGACCTCCTTATTTGGGTGCTTCAAATAAAACAGATCAGAAACAAAAACAGACTTCCTGAATACGTTTTATCCTAAATACAAATGTAGTGAACATGTGGTTAGACTTCTGGAAACTATTCTAAAAATTTGATCCCAAATATAGATTGGGCTTATAAATGGTTGACTTGGCTACTGGGTAGATGAGATAATGAAACTAAGAAGTCTTAGAGGACTATCCTGTGATGTTTCACAGGAGAGAAAGATACGCTTCAGCCTCATTGGGCAACAGGTATATAGTCAAACCCTCCAGCAAAATAGTCAGTCTACAGAGGTATATTTGCCCCACCCTTCCTTCAAATGCATTCTTCCATTGGGTAAATCCAGAAGTCTACGGAAGTGAATGCACTGGCTGAGATCATGAGACCGACACTGGTATCCACAAACTGGGCACCTATAAAAGTATCAAGGTAGGACTGGTCACTATTTTGGTAGCCAGCTATCAGTTAGTTAAGGGCTTACAAACTCAAGTTTTTTTCATTCTCCAGGATTCTCTAGCCTGTTCTATCATCCCCATTTTTTTTAGTGAGCTGTCAACTTACCTGTCACCTCCTCTTTGAATTTCTCCCTGAGGCCCTGGGCCACAGTTAAACATTCCCTCTTTTGTGTCCTCACAGAACGTTTCACATAACTCTAGCAGGTTATCTTTACAAATCTTTGAAGTTACTTTTTTGTTTACAGAGCTTTCCCTTACTGGACTGAATTTACAGCCAGAGTCAATGGCTTATTTACCTTTGTAACTCCAGCACATACCAAAGTGCCTGGGATTAAGTAAGCACTAAATAAATGCCAGTTGAATAATGCATGAATGAATAAATGAGTGAATGAGTGGTCTGATACAAATGGTCTTTCAATTCGCTTTCACCTATTTGTTCTATGATCATATTTATTAAGTATTACTATTACTCAACACTAAGCTCTGTACTGTAAGGGGAAGAGGAAAGAGGAAAGGAAGCTTACCCTGCAGGATGTTTTTTCTCCCCCTAGGAGACTGCAGAACTGTGTAACACTCCTCTCTTTCTTTCTTTCTTTCTTTCTTTCTTTCTTTCTTTCTTTCTTTCTTTCTTTTCTTTTCCTTCCTTCCTTCCTTCC
>NW_024423675.1:20227177-20321451 GCF_017311325.1 Ursus maritimus | reverse complement strand
TTCCTTCCTTCCTTCCTTCCTTTCTTTCTTTCTTTCTTTCTTTCTTTCTTTCTTTCTTTCTTTCTTTCTTTCTTTCTTTCTTTCTTTTAAAGGAAATGTGGTCCTTGACTGCACAGGTATGCTGACTCCTCCAACTAGCTGAGTGAACTATCCAGGCAGGTTGAGGTAAGAACATTTGGGAAACTGGATATGGCATGATAAGGGAGTATGGAAGCAGATCTGCTCTTATCCCTTAATATCACTCTACATGTATTTTTTTTTTTCTCTGCCAGAGAAATACAGAAGGACAGATTTATCCAAGGCACTGGTGCATCAATGTTGTGTGTGTGTGTGTGTGTGTGTGTGTGTGTGTGTGTGTGTTTCTTATTTCTTCTGCTCCACTGAGTAAAATATTTGAAGTCGGGACAGCTCAAGATCAAGTTTACTTATTTGTTTGCTTATTTTAGATGCTGGCTTATGTAAAAGGGTGTGACTGATGGAAATCTCTGGGCTCTCCAGGGGAAAACAAAACTGCATAGATTGAAAAAGCAGAGAAATGGCCCATAAACAAAGAACCTCTTCTGGGTTAAAATACAAAGATACTGTTATTCTTAGAGTGTTAGCTCTTTCTTTTGCCCTTCTGAACCAGAAGATCAAGGTCAAATGTGGCAAAGAAAGCAAGGTTCCCATGCCAAGTTTAACATGCCTCCTCCCTCTTCCCTGAGAAGGGTAGGGTATGGAGGGGGAGTAAAAAGGTCTAAAGGAAATTACACACCTGGGGTCAGCCTTGAGGCCCTCCTTGGAGTCTCTCAACCCTTTCTTTTCTTGTGGTTGCCCCACCATGAAAAAGGTGTCCCTTATGGTAGGGAAATCTTCCAGCAGGGCTCTCAGGCTATTGCAGTATGCCATAATCTGACCCCGAAGAGCATAGTGAGACATACGGCAGTTGAACCTGAAAAGTCAGAAGAGATGATGTCCACAAAGTGAATCAAAGTTATTCCATCTTTTCCAGAAGGATCTACTTCCCTAAAAGATCTTTCAAAGATAATAGAGGGCCTCATCAAGAAGAAAGTTCTATCTGGGTCAGGTTGCTATTGCCTGAAGGCAGAGGCATGAACCTCTTCAAAGCACCTCCCATCCTTCACTTCTGATACTCTTCTATGTGTCAGAGGATAGTTTGGTTTGGTTTTATCCAAGAGAATTGTGTTTATTTAAAAACAAACCACCTAGAGATCTGAAGGGGCACCTGCACCCCAATGTTTATAGCAGCAATGTCCACAATAGCCAAACTATGGAAAGAGCCCGATGTCCATTAAGAGATGAATAGATGGGGGCGCCTGGGTGGCACAGCGGTTAAGCGTCTGCCTTCGGCTCAGGGCGTGATCCCGGCGATCTGGGATCGAGCCCCACATCAGGTTCTTCTGCTATGGGCCTGCTTCTTCCTCTCCCACTCCCCTTGCTTGTGTTCCCTCTCTCGCTGGCTGTCTCTATTTCTGTCAAATAAATAAAATCTTTTAAAAAAAAAAAAAAAAAAAAAGAGATGAATAGATGAAGATGTGGTATATATATACAATGGAATATGACCCAGCCATAAAAAAAAAAAAGAAAGAAAGAAAGAAAGAAAGAAAGAAATCTTGCCATTTGCAATGACATGGATGGAGCTAGAGGGTATTATGCTAAGTGAAATAATCAATCAGAGAAAGGCAATTTTCATATGATCTCACTGATATGTGGAATTTAAGAAACAAAAAAGAGGATTATAGGGGAAGGGAGGGAAAAATAAAACAAGATGAAATCAGAGAGGGAGACAAACCATAAGAGACTTTTAAAAAAAAAGATTTTATTTATTTATTTATTTCAGAGAGAGAGTGAGAGAGAGAGAGATGAGAGAGCACACAGAGGGAGAAGTAGGCTCCCAACTGAGCAGGGAACCCGAAGTGGGGCTCTATCCTAGGACCCTGGGATCATGACCTGAACCGAAGGCAGACACTTAACCAACTGAGCCACCCAGGCACTCCCTATAAAAGACTCTTAATCATAGGAACCAAACTGAGGATTGCTGGAGGGGAGGATTGCTGGGGGATGGGGTAATAGGGTGATGGACATTAAGGAGGGCATGTGATGTAATGAGCACTGGGTGTTATATAAGACTAAGGAATCACTGAACTCTACCTCTGAAACTAGTAATATACTATATGTTAATTAGTTTAATTTAAATTAAAATACATAAATAAATAAATGTTTGGTAGAAAAAAATAAATAAAAAATTAAGAAAACCACCTGACTCATTGTCTGGATTTCTACATAACACTGCAGTTTATTGAATTCAGAGTCAGAGAAATCAGCATATGTTGTTCACATATACCATACTTACTTCTGACAATATTCAACTATAACGTCTCTCTTGACTTTACCGATTTCATCCTGTAATAAAAGAGAATGATAATTCCTCTATTAGATGGTTGGCCATTAAAAACTCTCCATTCTAGTACATGTATACAAACTTAGAGCAAATTTAAAGTAGGAAAAGGCTGCACAGTTGAGAAATTCTTTCTGAAGGCCAACTTGCTGAGAAATACTCCTCCATGGTTCTCTCCCACTCCTGCACACCTTGCTGAGTATGCCAAGAATGGAAGGCCCTGACCGCTCTTTACCTAGGCCATTTCTCAGGGTTCTGTTTGCAAAGAACAACCTAGAGGGATGAGGTAATGTCTCCCTCCAGGAAAAATAGCAAGCTTGCCATAAAAAGAGGTAGATTCCTTAAGCTCAGTGTCATTCGACTGGGACAAAAACCCACTGTATACATCTGGGCTCCTCCATGTTGCCCGCCTTGGGACTTGGGAGGCAAAGAGAACTCATACAAACATAAAGGTCATGTCACCTGCTCTGCTGTGAGTCATAAAGTTCTTTTCTCTGATCTAGGAGTCTTGCGTCGTCTAATCTGATAGGCACTGGATAATCCTGAAGTGCAGTTAATGAGCTAAAAAATTTTTCACTAGGTCAATATTTTTTGAATATAGTAGTAAAAAAAGGTAACTGAATATCTCAATTACTTATTATAAGGAGTCCTTTGCCTCCATTGTTGTTCAGCAGTAGTCTAGAAGTCTGACCTCCCTCACATTCCATTTGTAGAACTCGATTAGGGAAACTTAAGTCTTTTCTTTTCAGTCATAGATAGGGAAAAAGCCTAGAGACTGTAAACTTGTGATTTCTTTCCCAAATAACTATGTATTAGTCTAATGAGTTCCTCCTCAAAAAAATTAATGAATAATGAAACATATTCACAAAATTAAGCAATACTTTGAACTGATTAAAGGCTTGAATTTTATATTTTCCAACAGATTAGGCTAGTATAAAACCCTTAAATAGAAACATGTCATTAATATCTGGAAAATCAGATAACATATGAATTCAATAGTAAGAGTCTTTGCTCACCTTGTCTAAACACCCTGAACATCTGTGGGTCACTCAAGAGTGGGCTTATGTTCCAGAGCAGGTGCTGAAACTAGTTCCGTTTAGAAAGTGACAAAACAAAATATGGTCTTGGAAAAAATGTGCATATTTTTAAAACTAGACTGCAATTAGCTTGAATTACTTCCTTTCTATTTCTTATTGAATTCCCTTTTACAGTTCTTTATATTTTCAATAGTCCTATCCAAATAGGCTGAAAGCAACAGATTACAAGTTAAGAATTTTTATTTGCTCAAATGTAAAAGATAATGAGAGCTTTAGGGAGCCCTTCCCACTAAACTCACAAGGCTCTTCATTCTGTTGGCCATGGTTTGTTTCCTGAGGAGGAAGGCGTTCAGCATCATGTCCCGCAGCCCCACCTTTTCTAGTTGAAGAGACACAAAAGCCTCCGGAGCCCTGACAAGTGAACAGAGACATCTGAGCCCAAGGCAGGAAGTTAAGTGGACATATAATAAGAAGACAACACAAGAGCTCCCTGGAGGACAGGAAACCTGGAGCTGAGTACGGGGCATTGCAAAAGGAGAGCAGGTAGCTCTGTCTTCACGGTTCTCAGCTTCTTCAGATGTTTCTGATTATATTCACTGAGGTTGCTGATGTGTCACCATTCTTCTTGGGACCCCCATGTGCCTGGAACATGTATCAGCAGTCCCTCCTCTGTCCCCAACTTCATAGCCTGGCTCAGTGTTTGTACGACCCAGGTCCCTTTGCGCCCTCCTGGCCTCTACTGCAGGGTTACCTGGACTGAGGTGGCCTCCCAAGGGTCCTCTTGACTAGACGTATTGGGCTTAAATCTTCCACCCACATGTTGGGAATGTGAACTTAGGGTATTCAAACTCTGGCTATATGTCAGATTAATGACATCTTGGGGGAGTAGAGTAGTTTTGCTCTTTTTTCTTTTTCCATTTTAAATTTGCCAGAATTAAATTAAACTATCATTGGAAATACTCAGAATATTTATTATAGAATACAAATATCTCCTTTCTCTGTCATGGTAGAAAGAGATTGGGACATTATAGGACACTCCTGATTTATAGCCATCTCTCTGTAGAGGCTGTAGCTCTCTGATAATGCAGCACCTTATTAACCTAAGCATTGGTAAAACCCTTGTTAGCATAGTGAGGGTAGTTCTGTGCTTTTCAGTTTAAGATAAACATGGAAAATTTGAAGAGGCTCATATTCTTCTTCCTTGTGTTCTATCTGTTGGAGTTTGAAAAATACAGAAAGAGGGAAGATAAAGGGGAGACAAAAAGAAAGGAGAAAAGGGGAGAAGGAAGGAGAAAAGGGGTTGAAATAAGGAACCAATGACTCTCCATAGACTGTATATTGGAAGGAGTTGAGCTTCTCAGTGTTCACACATGGTCTTCATAGAAGGTCTTAAAAATTAAACACATGCTGGTCACTTTGGGGATTTAGGCATCCTTCAACCCCACAATACTATGTTTTTAACTGGCTTAAAAGAGGACACTTTTGTAATTTTAAACAAACCCCTAGGTCAGTACCTTTTGGTAGCCTGGAATCTTTCTGAAGGATGAGTGAGAGTGTCTGGAACTTTTGGAGTTGGGGCTAACAGTAAGTTCTCTATGCCATTCACAATTCTGGAATTTCTTCTTCTGTCTGGACCCATTCCACCATGACTTCTCAGATCTGAACTTATTTCCTAAAATGTTTTAAACCAAAGTGAATTAAGTTTGTTGGATTTGTAAATCCTGTAGTACTGGCTGCAAAATTATCTCACAGCCACAACTGACCCCACACACATGTGAAATGCCTAAGTACCTGGGGTGGGGATGAGTTGGAGTAGAAGAGAGAGGAGAAGGGAAACAGAGGGGAGGAGAGCAGAGAGGAAGAGAGGGAAGGGAAGAGAGATTTTGCACAATGTAGGGGTGAGGCAGTAAGTGTAACTAATTCTAGAACAAAGTGAAGTTGTCTAAATTGCCCTGAAAAAAATTCTCCATTCTACAAGATAGCTAATTGGAATGCTCTGTATAGAGTGGCCTCTCAAAAAAATACTGCTGATGGACTTCATGGCTGCAAGGTCTGAAAAACTGACACAGGGTGCCTACTGTGGTTCAGCCTAGGCAAATGGAGGTAGGCTATATATGCTGCCATGAACAATGTAATGATAAAGGGCAGGGAAGTGGGAGGGTGTGGAAGAAAAACTTCCTATGGAATTTTGTTGTGGCAGCCTAAGTGGACGGATACAGGAGCAATAAATGCACACTGCTTCTATCTTTATCACCCTCTCACTCCTTTACTCTGACAACCTTGCTTTCAAGCAAGTCTTGCTTTCAACACCATTAGAACTATTAGAACTGCTCTCTCAGTCAGCAGTGAGCTTTTGAGAATGTCAAATGGCCTCATTCTAATCCCCAATCTTCTGGTTCTTCCCTCTACATTTAACTCTAACAACTTTCAACTTCTTATTCTTTTTTCCTCTTCTTTTAAAAACAATGGCTTTACTGAGATATAACTGCCATTTAATAAACAGCGCATATTTAAAGTGTGCAATTAGATAAGTTTTGGCATATGTATACAACTATGAAATCATTACTGCAATCAGAATAATGACCTTCCCATCCCCATTCTCAAGCAACCACTGTTCTCTGCTTTCTCCGACTATAGATTAGAAAGCATTTCCTAGAATTTTATATAAATGGGAGTCATGCAATATATACTCTTTTTTGTATGGCTTCATCCATATTGTTGTGTATCTCAATAATTCATTTGTTTGTATTCTTGAGTAGTATTCCATTATATGGTTATACCACAATTTGTTTATCTGTTCACTTGGTGAAGGACATTTGGGTTCTTTCCAGGTCTTGGTTATTTTAAATAAAGCTTCTATAAACATCTGAGTATGTTTCTGTATGAACATGTGTTTTCATTTCTCTTGGGTAAATAAATACCAAGGGGCGGAATGGCTGGATTATAGGGTAAGTGTATGTTTAACATTTTAAGAAATTGTCAAAATGTCTTCCAAGGTGATTGACCATTTTGTATTCCCTTCAGCAGTGTATGAGAGTTCCAGATCTTCCATATCCCTGCCAACACTCAAAATAGCCAGTCTTTTAAACCTTCCCTCCTCCTTCCCTCATTTCCTCTTATTCCCTTTGTCTCCGTCTTTCTTCTTATTATATCATCAGTCCTCTTCTTGTCCACCCTTGTAGGAGAGCACATAAACACACACACACACATTCACACATTATTTCTATATATTCACATACATTACTATATATTCATATATTACTATATATATTCACATATTCATATATATATATATATATATCCCTAATGTCTTCCTATTCCTGCCCTGTGCTCCAATCCAATGACTTCCAACATTTGCTTTTTGAATGGATCTTAGGGACTCATAATCCTCTCACTCTCCATTTCAATAAGAATAACCCCACTTATATCTGTTTTATATATTAGTATTCTTTATAAGATTAAAGTAATTGAATAAAGAATTCCTTATGTCAACTATGTATGAAAATCACCAGTGGTGGTCAAGCTGGGCTCCTCATTTTTATCTATTACCTATCTCCCCTTTCTTGTTCCTAAGCCTGAGTTATCTGAAGACTCTTCTTTCTGCCTGTCAAAAAGCTCATCCTTCAGTTTTCCCAAATGTCCCCTCTTCGTGTTGCCCTTCCTAGTTCCCCAGATGTGACCTTTCTTTTCTTTAAATTCTTCTATAGCTTGTTGAACTTCTTTTATTCCTTGTGCTTAAACCACTTGTGAGCCTGTCCCCCTTATATACATCGGTCTATAAGTTCCTCAGGAGCATGAATTGTGTCTCAGTATGATAAGCCTAACTTGTAGGAGGTACTGCATTAAGATTTCGGGGGTTGAGGTTTAAAAAAATCAATATAACTCACTCTATCCTTATTTTCTACTTCACTATTTAATTTCTGTGGGAATTACTATTTGGCAGTAGAAGTGAGGAATGATTATTCTTGCCACACATAAATTTGGATTCTCCTATTAACATGAAGAGTAGGAAAGAGAGGTTGACAAATGTGATAAGGGGTAAATATGGTGAGCTGTATAGAATCTATAAGACTTAATGTTAAAAGGCCACATGGAAAGTTGATTTCCTAAAACCATGTTTAATTTTACTGCTGAACATACATACACATGAGAACTATACTGTTGTTTTAAAAAGTGGGAAAAAATCTCTATGAACTGATGTGGAGTCATTTCCAGGATATACTGTTAAGTGAAAAAAACAAAGTCCAAAAGAGTATATGTAAATAATATCCAAACCCTCTTCATGATAAAATCATTCAACAAACTAGGAATAGAGAGAAATGTCCTCAACCTATAAAAGGCATCTATGAAAAACCCATAATTAACATCATAATTCATGGTAAAAGATTGAAAGCTTTCTCCCTAAGATCGCGACTAAGATAATAATACCCACTCTTGCCATTTCTATTCAGCCTTTTACTGGAGGGTCTAGTTAGGGCAATTAGGCAAGAAAATGAAAGAAAAGGCATCTAGATTGGAAAGGAAGAAGTGGAATTATTTCTATTTGCAGATGACATGATCTTGCATATAAAAGTCCTAAGGAGGGATGCCTAGGTGGCTCAGTTGGTTAAGCGTCTGCCTTCAGCTCAGGTCATGATCTCAGGGTCCTGGGATTGAGCCTATGTCAGGTTCCCTGTTCAGTGGGGAATCTGCTTCCACCTCTCTCTCTCTGCCCCTTCCCCCACTGCTTGTAATCTCTCTCTCTCTCAAATAAATAAAATCTTTAAAAAAAAAATCCCAAGGAATACATATATACAAGTAAACTATTAAAACAAATTAACTAGTTTAGTAAAGTGGCAGGATAGAAGATCAATATACAAAAATCAATTGTATTTCTATACATTAGTAATAAGCACTATGAAAATGAAATTAAGAAAACAATTCCATTTATAATAATATAATAAAAAGAATAAAATATTTTGGAATTAATTTAACAAAAGAAGTATAGAACTTGTACACTGAAAACTACAAAATACTGTTGAAAGAAATTAAAGGAGACCTAAATAAATAGAAAGACATCCGTGTTCATGGATCAGAAGACTTAAGATGGCAATAGTATTCAAACTGATCTATAGATTCAAAGCAATCCTTGTCAAAATCCCAAAGGGTAATTTTTGTGTGTGTGCAGAAATTGACAAGCTGATCTTAAAATTCATATGAAAATGCAAGGGACCTAAAATAGCTAAAGCAATCTTGAAAAAGAAGAGCAAAGTTGGTGGACTCATCCTTCTTCATTTTAAAACTTAACACCACTCGACAGTAATAAAAACAGCAGTGGTACTAACATAAAAATAGACATATAGAACAACGGAATAGAATTTAGGGTCCAGAAATACACTCTTAGATTTATGGCCAATTGATTTTTCACAGAAGTGTCAAGACAATTCAATAGCAAAAGGTGAGTTTTTTCAACAAATGGTGCTGGGACAGCATACCACATGCCAAAGAATGAGTTTAGACCCTTTCCTCATACTATATACAAAAATTAACCATAAGTGGACCATAGACCCAATTGCAAGAGCTACAACTACAAAACTCTTAGAAGAAAACAGAGGAGTAGATCTTTGTGACTTTGGATTCAGCAATGATTTCTTAAATATGACACTAAAAGAAGTGACAAAAGAAAGACTAGGTGAACTGGACTCATCAAAATGAAAAACCTGTGCTTCAAAGGATACCATCAAGAAAGTGAGAAGATGACCCTCAGAATTGGAGAAAATATTTGCAAATCATATACTTGATAAGTATACATATACTTGTATTCAGAATACATAAATAACTCTCACAATTCAATAATAAAAAGACAATTTTATTTTATATAAAGGGCAAAGGATTTGAAAAGAAATTTCTCTAGTGAAGATATAAAAATGGCCAATAAGCACATGAGAAGATGTTCAATGTCATTAGTAATTAAGAAATGCAAAGCAAAACCACAATAAGATCCATCTTTTTCCCAATAAGAGGGCTAAAATAAAAAAGAGAGACATTAACAAGGGTTAGCAAAACTCAAAACATATGTCCTTGCAAAAACCTGCACATGAATGTTCACAGCAGCATGATTCATAATAGCCAAAAACTAAAAACAACTTAATGCCTGTCAACTGGTGAATGGATAAACAAAATGTGGTCTATGTATTTAGTGAAATATTGCTCATCAGTAAAAAGGAATGAAGTATTGATACATGCTACAACATGATGAAACTTGAAAACATACTAAGTGAAAAAATCCAGATACAAAAGGCCATATGTTGAATGATTCCATTTATGTGAAATGTCCGGAATAGGCAAATCTATAGAGCCAGAAAGTAGATTACTGTTTGCTAGGGACTGAGGGAAGAGGGTGGAATGGGAAGTGACTGCTAAAGGGCACAGGATTTCCTTTGAAAGTGATGAAAAGGATCTGGAATTAGATAGTGGTGATGGTTACAAGATCTTGTGAATTATATACTTTAAAGGGGTAAATTTTATATTATGTGAATTATATCTCAATAACAACCAAAGAAATCTGGGGGGAAAAGGGTTATACATCGTGTGTTACCTTTTGTAGAAAAAAGAAAGGATAAATGTCTCCATTTACTTTCACAAAGAGAAATGCAGGAAGAATAAAACAGAAAACAATAAAATCATTTACCTACAAGGGGGAGGGGTAGAGGAACAGGCTATTTTATGCTGGATGATTCTAGCTAGCCAATATTATAGAGTTACAGACAGGAAAAAAATTGTTAGCAAATCACTAAAAATTAGGAGACCCAGTAAGGATTTGGTCATGTGTTGACTTCATATTAGTAAAGAAGGAAAGGAGGGAAGGAAAGAAGATAAAACAACAGACAAGAAGGGAAAGAAGGAAGGAAGAGAAGGAGGAAAGGGGAGAAGGGGAGGAAGGAAAGAAGGGAGGAGAGAGGGAGCAGGCTAAAGGGAAGAAGGGGCATCGGCTGTCATAGTGGTAGCATGCCTCAGGTTTCTCTATTTTACAGGCTGACCTTCACATTGGCAGGACAGCCCCACCGGGGCGTGTGATAGAAGGATGCCTGTTGGACAGCCACCATCAAGGCATTTTTCTGAGCTGCTTGGCATGCAAGGGTCACTTGCATATTTTCCACTCCTGAATGGAATAAGAGCTAAAGGAATAAAATGTGAGAAGGTATTAGGAATTTTTGCCATAAAGAAAGAGATGAAGTTGAGGATTTGAGATCACCACTTATTTAACATGTAAACATATGAATCAAACTGCAGGATGAACTGAGATCCTTGCTCCTCAGCCACGGGAATGAATCTGGTCTCTCTCTAAGCACCATTTCACCCCAGGAAGGCACCCTCCAGACCTGATTTGCTCTGCAGCTGGACACCATCAGGTTTCTGGTCAGAAAAGGATGAGTAAGCTCTGATGAACTAGCAACTACTAGCAACTACTCAGTGGCAGCCTTTTAAAACTGCCAAGATTAGATTAATGTTTAAAAAATACACACACAGGGGGTGCCTGGGTGGCACAGTGGTTAAGCGTCTGCCTTCGGCTCAGGGCGTGATCCCAGCGTTGTCGGATCGAGCCCCACATCAGGCTCCTCCACTATGAGCCTGCTTCTTCCTCTCCCACTCCCCTTGCTTGTGTTCCCTCTCTCGTTGGCTGTCTCTATCTCTGTCGAATAAATAAATAAAATCTTAAAAAAAAAATACACATACAGGGGTACCTTGGTGACTCAGTCAGTTAAGCATCAGACTTCATCTCAGGTCATGATTTCGGGGTCCTGGGATCGAGTCCCAAAGTGGGCTCCACACTCAGCAGGGAGTCTGCTGGTCTCTCCCTCTCCCCCTCTCCCTGCTTGTGCTTTTTCTGACTAGCTCTCAAATAAATAAAATCTTTTAAAAAATTAAAAATTAAAATTATTTTAAAAAAATAAAAAATACACACACAAATACAAACCTACACATACAGAGGCAAAGAACTCCATCTGAGTGGAAGGGGAAAATAACAGCACCAAGTTTAAGAAGATCAGATAAAAGCTCCAATAACAAGTGCATATTTAAAAACTTGGTACAAAGATGGTTCACTACATGTGCTTCCTTTAAAAACCTAACAGAAGTTATTGCAAGGGGTGTAGCAGGCTCCATGGTTCAAACCAGACCAATAGGCACATCAAATAAGACAAGGCTATCACCATTATTTATGAAGTTGGAAGCTTTTTTTTCTACATGACAGCCAAACATATGAATTAAATATGATGAACTGTAAAGAAAATACATGAGCAAATTGCTTAATTTTACTTCGGTTTTCTTTTAAAAAAATAATTTACCTTAAGGATGGCTTCCTTTGTATAAAAGCTAAACTTGCCAACCTGGTTATCATCCACCTCAGAGATGGCTAAGACAAGAATAGTAGGAGAATATCTGCAAGAAGAAACATGATGTTGTTCTGTTGTACCATGTCATTAGTCAAGGGATGCCCATTCTGATGGGACCGATTGTATGTGAGCAGCTCTAAGACGTCAGCAATAATAGCAAGTGCAGATGTTACACAAGACTTGATATTTCTGTCCAAAGATTGAAGGGCTCTGGGGTCTTTTCAATCTTTATTGGACTTGATCTCCCTGCAGTTTCCTTGTGGTAACCACTGACTCCAAATTCTTTTCTCTTGATCCCCATTCCACCATTTTATTCTGTTTTTCTTTGTACCTTCGACCTCATGTCCTCAGGCTCTTCACTGACTCAAACCCCTTTGTCCACTCCCTGAAAGCTATCCAGTTCTTCCTCTCTTCCTTTGCCCCAGTAATTATCTAAATGTTCTCTGCAACTTTGTTTATGCCTTGGGATATAGTCCTTTGTCCATACCTAAGAGACTTTGTCACGTAGTATCTATGAATCCTGGTTTTTTCATCTGTAAATGGGAGATACCCCTATCTCATAGGGTTAAGGCAAATATTAAGTGGGATAATATGCATGAACGTGCTTTTTAAAATGTATGCCACTATGCTTATGTTTGATATATGTTGTTGGTATAACAGCACTCCAAAGTGGCAACTTTGAAGAATTAACATACATAAAATAAATGCAAACTCAAGAGACAAGATCCTTGGATGCATAAACCTTCCCCTGATAATTCAGAAGTCTCCCCAGATCTTGCAGGATTGTTGGGTCATTGTTGGGAGAACCAATCATAGCTTGACCATGTTAAAGATCACTTGGGCACTTTGTGTTAATTGGTTGATTCCAGTTGAACAAAAATATGCCCTACTTTATATCAGTGTAGAATACCAGCTCCAGCAGGAAGCCCTTGAAGAGCCAGAGAATAGCTTGGCTCCATGTTGGAGACCTAGCTAGCCTCGCCTGAGGCCCAATCACACTTCTTGCCTTCAGTTTCTGTGAGATATCACTATATCCTTATGATAAATTCTCCTTTTGGTTTAGCTAGTGTGATAGGATAAGGCAGGAAATATTTTGCCTCCAGGGGACATTTGGCAATGTCTGGAGACATCTGTAATTGTTACAATCAGGGAGGAGAAGGAGTATTACTGGCATCTGGTAGTAGTGGTCAGGGATGCTGATAAACACCCTCTGCTGTCCAGGACAGTCCCCTAGAAGAAAGAGTTATCCAGCCCCAAATTTCAATAATGCCAAGGTTGAGAAATTCTGGGATACCATGTTCTATCATCCTAACCCTCTCCATTTCAGCCCATGCTCTCTTTGGAGAAGAGAGGAGTTCTTTAACATGTTAACACATCAAAGTTACATTTTGAGCACTGATCCACACTAGCAAAACAAAGGTGACTTTTCTCCTTGGAGTCATCTTTGCTTTCCTTGGGGTGGGGTCAGTACCAGGAATCTCCAGGGACAGAGCTAGGACCCTCAGGGGAAGGGCAGACTAGAAGAGAAGGAAAGAAGAGGGAGACAGAAGTTTCTCCTCAGCACACATCAAAGTCTGATTCAGCACAGAGGAAAAAGATTCCTTTCCCCGACTAAGTAGACTCATGATCTGTTACTAGTAAGACTTTTTTCTTTCCATCGATGGGCTGAACCTATGCGGCATGAAGAAGTTTCACTGCTTAGAGTCCATTTCTGCTGCTGGCCAACAAGAGTCTGACAGATACTGCCCATACACGTTAGATTTGTACATTGTATTAGAGTTTCAAGGAAACAGCTGCTCGCAAAATTTGACTGACTTCTTCCTGGTCCCAGGGAAAGTGGGAGAAGGGATCTGGACTTCTGATCCATGGTTCTTGCCCCATGAAACAAAATATCACACCCCTTTCTACCCAGAAGCAACACGGTCAACCTGGGCAGTGGCTGAGCCTGTGATTCTGTCTCACGTGAGCTCTCTGATCCAATTCCTCCATTACTCAGTGTTTTTAAATTCAATTATTCCCTTTCATTGAGATCTTCCCCCCCTTAGTAAAAAAAAAAAAAGAAAGAAAAAGAAAGAGAAAAAGAAAAAGAAAAAGAAGAAAAAGAAATGGCATCATGACAGATAGAAAATAAGAGAAGGAATTTAGAAATAAAATTGTATTTGTGTGTCCAGTGGTGATAGAAATTATTTTTCACTGGCTGTTCTTCTACCACTACATTATTTTTACTTTTGACCTTTTCAAGGCTCACCTGTCCACTCGATCACTGTCTTCCAGCAGAGAGGTGACAAAGACAGGAGGTGGATGGTCCAGTTTGTCTTTGAGTGATGCAAATTCAAAGTGAACAGGCCTCAGATACAAATGGAACTCTTCAAAACCCATCTCCCATGCCATTTCCTTATAGAGACTAAAAGGGGGGGATGGATAAAGAACCAAGAGCATTTGCTATTATTTTCCACTAAAAGAAAAGTGGCAAGAAAATCCAAAAATCTGAATAAGCACAAAAGCAAAAGTCAAAACAAGAGTAAGCCAAGTCCAGTATAAAGTGAATGAGTCACAAAGGTCTTGCATCCACTCTACGCTATGACAGTTAAATATAGTAGTTAAAGTAGGAGGAGATGTGCTTGGGCACTTCCTCAACTCTCATTTCCTGCAAGCTGGCTTGTGTCCTCAGAGTGCTCATGGGGTCACCAATATTGCTTTCAGTACAAGGCTCACTATTTTCTCTTAGAACTCTTTCCCGCTTGTCTCTGTCCTCTCTTTGAGAAACATCTTTGTTCTCTTAGATCCAGGATCTCCATGCTCCTGCCTCATGGCCATTATCTCTCAGTCTTCATTGGCTTCTCTTCCTCTTTATTTTCAAATCCTAGTACTTCCTCTATTAGTTTGCTAGGATCCTGTAACAAAGTATCATAAACAGAAATTTGTCTCACAGTTCTGGAGGCTAGAAGTCTGGGATCAAGGTGTTGGTAGGGTTGGTTCCTTCTGAGGGCCATGAGGAAAGGATCTGTTCCAGGCCTCTCTCCTTGGCTTATAGATGTCCATCTCCTGCTTGTGTCTTCACATCATCTTCCTTCTGTCTAAGTTTTCTCCTCTTATAAGAATACCAGTCATATCGGATGAGGGCCCACCCTAATAATTTCATGTTAACTTGATTACCTCTGTAAAGACCCTACCTTCAAATGAGCTCACATTCTGAGGCACTGGGGATTAGGAATTGAACATATGAACCTGCCAGTGGACACAGTTCATCCCTCAACAGTGCCTCTTTTATGAAGATTTCCTTGATCCACTTACAAAGAATGAAACACTCCATTTTCTGAGTTCCCATTGTATTTTGGTTGTATGACTAAAATGTCATGTTAAACTGTCATAGAACTAACTTTTGAATTGTGACCTCCCTGAGAACAAGGATCAAAAATTAAGGGGAGGTAGTATCATAAAAGTTAATAAATATCTTAACTCATAGTAGTAGCTTCTACTACTTTCTAGTTATGTGATCTTAGGCAAATTACTTAACTTTCTAAGCCTCTACTTCCTTGCTGGCAAAATACTAATAAGGATCCTCTTAAGGATATTCTGGAAATTAAATGAATGAATACACATAAAGTCCCCAGTACAGACCCTGGCCATACAAGGCCCTAGGTAATGGTTGGTGGTAGATGATTGGACCCTTTAGGTCTATAGGGCCTCTCATAAGGACTAGAACATGACAGAACTCATACATGTTTGCAATAGACCCTTTAACTCCATATCTTTCCTGCTTATAGGACATGTCCACTTGGATGTCTTCCCATCACCTCACACTCATACCTAAAACCTAACTCATTAATCTGTCTCTGTCTCTCTCCCTACTTGTTGAACCTTCCATACCTCTGTCAGGCCTGAATACCGTCACTGACTCCTCCCTCTCCTCTCTCTAGTCCCTCTACTGCTTCTGCTCTACTATTCAACTTCATCATAGTTAAGAGCAAATCCAGTAAATATTCGAAGTGACTGTGTAGGTTAGGCCTTATACCGGGAGATGGGACACTATGGGAAAAAACATGGGCAGTGTTTTTGCAAGCAGGAAGCTTGCCCCAGCAGGAAAACTGATAAACCAGTATTAAGCATCTAATTGAAAGGCAATGTGCTGAATGGAGAGGAAGCCGGGGTGCCAGGAGGAGGGCCTAGCCTAGCTGAGTGGTCAGAGAGGCATGAAGGGAGGCCTGGGTGGAGAAGGAACAAGTGAGTGAGGTGGTCATTTCAGCCATTTAGAAAGCTCACTCTGGCTGCCCTGGGGCATAAAGGGAACAAGACTTGTAGACAGGGAAACCTGCGGTCTGTTCTCCCTGGTCTGGACCCTCAGTCCCCCTACTGACCGAGCTAAGTATACACTCTCCAGACTCATTCCTATCAGCCGGTGGCGGAGGGTCACAAGTTCCAAGAGTTTGGAAAACGTCTCCAGGAGCAGCACAGGAGAATCTTGGCTTTGGTTCTGTCCTTCGTCTGTTGCAGACTTGAGTGCAAGCAGACCTATCTCCTCCATAAGAAAGGGATCTCCCATTACTTTAGTTGAAAACAGCTAAAAAAAAAAAAAAAAAAAAAAAAGCACTTTTTAAAATCAAAAAAAAGAAAGTTCACATATTAAGAAAAACACTCTCGGTGGCACAGTCTCTGGATCCAGATTTTCTGGGCTCAAGTCCTAGCTCTGCCACTTACAAGCTGTGAAATTTTGCATCTCTCAGTTTCCTCATCTGTAAAGGGGGGACAAGAATAGTAACAGCTAAGAGGAACAAGTAGATAATGATTATTACCTAACAGGATTGTTCAGAGAGTTAAGTGAGGTAATATATACAAAAGTGCCTGCTACACAGTATTTGCTGTTATCATTATTATAACTATTTTAAGTCAAAATAAAGAATAGAAGTAGAAGTCCCTGGTATTTTCCAAGTATTTTAGAGGGTGATAATAATAATAATATCCTACAAACTCTTCTAACTGCAGTGTCAAAATGTTTTCACATACATTACCTCATTTCTCTCTTCACAAGATCCCCCATGAAGAAGGAATCACGGAAGCCATGATTTCCATTTCATCAGTGAAAAATCTGAAGCAACACTGAAACTTTCCAAGGTCACACAGCAGTACCAAGAGTAAACTTATGCTTCCTAATTCCAAGTTCAGTAGTTTTACAGTATGCTAAACTGCCTTTACAGTGTTCCTCGTGGAAGAGCCAGCCCTGGGCAATTTTTGAAATAAACTCATTGTTCTTTAACTCTCTCCTGCCACGGTCTCCTCCGCTCTGACATCTCTGCTAACCTCTCACTTACTCCCAGCAAGGACCCAGTTTGGTGCCCCCGCCTCTGCCTTTCCTGGCTTGGCTCCCTAAGGGGGCAAGCTCCCTTATCTGCCCACTTACCTGCCACAGGCCTATTCTACTCAAAGATGCAATTTCTCAATTCTTGACGTCTTCCAAAGTGATATAGAAATGTAAACTAATTTCTGCATGTCTTCTGAGGGCAATACCTGCCCCATTTTTTGGCCTAATACAAAAGGTTAATCTGAGGATTTATCATTTCTGGATACAAATTTGAACACATTTCAAAAATAATAATAATAATTAAAACTGGTATGGCATCAATGGGAAACTAGATAGGTATCTCAAATATTCACCATGAGTTATAAGAGAATTTAACATACATTTAAAAGATCTGGTACCATAATACAATGTGAAAAGAATCTGCAATAAGTGCTGGTAAGATACATGATAGTAATTTTGGAAAAAATTCCATTTTGAGCCATACTTCATACCCTCCTCTCCGCCCCCCTTCTCTGTCTCCAAGTAGAATACTACAGAAGTTAAATATTTTTTTTAAAGATTTTATTTATTTATTTGACAGAGATAGAGACAGCCAGCGAGAGAGGGAACACAGGCAGGGGGAGTGGGAGAGGAAGAAGCAGGCTCATAGCAGAGGAGCCTGATGTGGGGCTCGATCCCAGGACGCCGGGATCACGCCCTGAGCCGAAGGCAGACGCTTAACCGCTGTGCCACCCAGGCGCCCCTAAATATTTTTAAAATGAAATCAAAACCTTAAGAAATTAGAAAAAAGTAAGACCTAAAACATGTGGAAAAAGATTTGCTTTCTGGATTTAGGAAGATAGAAGAAATCACAAAGGAAAAGATCAACAGATTTTACCATATGAAAATAGAGTTAAAAAATAAGAAGACAAATTGGGGGAAATATTTGCAGAAAATATGATGGACAAAAGGCTTAAAAGTTTTCATTTAAGAGAGCTCATGTAAGTGGATAGGAATGACATTAGGATTCTAAGAGATAAATAAAAGGGAAAGAACAGAAGAGTCACAGAAAATACAGCTTGTAACAAGACATTTGGAAGGATATTTAGTCTCAACAAATACCAAGGAAATGAAAATTAACAGTGCAATGCCACCTGTTATATATGGCGAGAGATAGACGTATTTATATTTATATAAATATGTATAGACATTATATGCTTAACCTAATACTGTACAATGTAGCATAATTGGTACTCTTATAAATTATTGGTGGCATTACAATATGCCAACTTGCATCCAAATACTTAAATTTTGTTTCAGTAATTCTACTTCTAAGAATCTATCAAAAGGAATTGACTTAAAATATGGAAAAATCTGTGAGCATGGAGACGTACCTTATAACATTTTTAATAATGAAAAATTAGAAACTACTTGATGTCCAACAATAGGGAAATAGTTGGGTAAGTTATGATTCATCCCTTTAGGGAATTATACTCATAAAGGTGAGTATAAAGACTAGTTAGCAATATGGAAAAATATAAAATACAATGTTAACTGAGGAAACAGGGGATAGGATATGAAGGATATGATCATAACTATGTAAAACATGCATATGAAGAGGATTTGAATTCAGAAAAAAAATTACTGTGAATGCATTTGAGTGATTATATTTAGGGTAATTTTTTTTGCTTTCTTTTTTTGCTAAAATTCTGATTATTTTAATCAATTTAAAATTAATTTAAAGCAAAATTTTAGTTTGCACAGGAGGGACTAGGAGACAAAGGCAGACACATGGAAGGGATATTTTTGGCAGCTGGGGCCCTTGAAAGTTCATCAAACAGCATGTACCCACAGAGAGTAAGGTCAATTTGGAACCCCAGGCTCAACTGTGATAACCTTAAAAGAAAAAGAAAAGAATTAAAATCTAACTACAAATACCATGTAAATCATTAGGCCACAGTTTAAACCATAGAATGTTAGAGATGAAAGGGACTTTAGAGACCATTAAGCTCACTTCCACCCCCTCCCCTCAAATACACAAACATAATGTAGAAAATAGGAAAGGGAAGCTCAGAGCGGCTAAGAGACTTGTTCAGAGTCACACAGGAAATTAATGGCAGGGCTGAACTTGAGTCCAGGTCCCTGACTCCTCACTTAGCACTCTCTCTCCTCTACCAGATCTCAGCTCAGGAGAAAAAGAGGGAATTTCAGGAAGAGTCTCAGTGGAAATAATATATATAACTTTTAATTAAAAATGTATATTGTTAAAAATAAATAAAGAAATATATATATATATATTAAGCCAGAAAACATTTCCCACATACCTATGTACATCTCCCTTCTAATTGTAGCAGTATCCTGATAAATTAGAAACTTTGACCAAAAATGAAAAAAGAATTACATAAAAAATGTTGGCAAGGCCTAGGACTATGATCTGTCTCTGGCCAGACAGGGGAGGAACAGAGCCAAACAGAAAAACAAAGCTAAGTAGTAACATCTGGGTGGAAACATTCTCTTTGCCAAGGAACCCCCCTCCCCAACCCTCTTCAGAGAACCTACATCTCTCTGGAGCTGAGTGCTGTACCAGGACTCGGGCCTGGCTGGCGTGAGCCACATATCCAGGGCCAGCTGCAGCACACGTCTCTCCAGCAAGGTGAGGCTGCTGGCGGCTGTGGGTCTGCAGGTGTGGCGGGCCTCCCGGAGGAGGTACTCAAGGGATCGGGGGATGAGAGATGCCAGGCCCAGGGAAGGGTGGAACTCCAGTAGATAAACGTTTTTCAAAGCTGGGCTTAAAAAGAGGATCAATCAATGACAATTTTACACAATGAAGAACTTAATCTGTTTCCAAAGATATTTGAATTTTTCATTTTTTAAGACCAATAAAATAGCTGCTATAATCCAGGGCATTATAAAAAATTGGGAGTTCAAAGGGGCCAAAGAGGCCATCCAGACTCCGCCAGATTACTACAAACATGCTCTTTGCTTTAACGTGAACCCCTTTAAAATTGGAAGCCATAAGAGTTTATTCCTGAAAGTCCAATCTGATTCTTAAACTGTATATGGCAAACCTGTAAACATTCTAATAATCGGCATTTAGTCAAATATTTGAAAACAAAATAACTTAAAAGTGACAATATAACTCAAAAATAAAAATATTAAACAAGTAATTTCTATGATTGGTTTCTATTTTTCCCCCCTGAGTCTTTATCCTTTTCCCTAAGAATGGTAATAAACAAAGACAAATTTTAAACTCTGTACACAACTGCCAGAATCATTCATGTTTGCCATGAGAATGTCCTATTTTATAAATGGATGAGACCAGAAATAATAAAATGCTCGTCTGTCGGTATTCCCTTAAAATAGAGGATCAGTGTAAGTCAAGGGCCTTTTTCTCCCTACATCGAACTGAAGAGCGTAAATCCTTCTTAAATCTATACCAATCGGATTCCTCTTTGTTCTAGATCTTAAAAAATACAATGCTAACGTTGGAAAGGAATCTCATCAAGCAAATAACATTTGCTTTTGAGACTATTCTGACAGGTCCTGGTATCCATATAGTCCTAGCGTGTTCTGCCGAAAAACCTCTCCTGAACAGTAGAGACTTGCCATAGCCAGCTGCACGCACATGCAGCTGATGTCTCAAGCTTATTACAGTGAAGAAATCAGTCTTGAGAAAGGTCTGTAGAGAACATGCAGTCTTGTGCCTGGTACCCCCAGGGCTCTTTCTCAAGGGATAAGGTTAGAACAAAATCCCACGGCATCCTGCTTGTCCCCAAGAGGGTTCCATAGCCCGGGGTGGCAAAGTTCTACTGAAAGTGTACACTTGACAGGAGTGCAGGGCCCTGCCTCTGTGGTTCACAACTGAGTCCTCACCTCCTAGCACAGTGCCTGGGAGCTGTAGGTGCCCAACAGATTCTTGTTACATGTTGAAGGGAGCAAGACAATTTCTCCACCTATTTGAAGGCAGTAGAGTGGTTGTGATCAAGGGCCACACAGACCAACCTGGGGCTTGTCACCCACTTACCGATTCCCTCACCACCCTCAAAGGCTGGGAAGGAATGGGGGTTCAAGCTACATGTCAAGGGGGTGACTTTAAGCATGTACCTTCTCTGAGTGATTTCAGGAAATTTATTCTGCTCTTTAAAGGGGTAGTGGTCACAAGGTGAGTCTGCAGAAACCTTTTTGGTGACACTTACTAGAATAAATAGATTCCTTCTTGGGAAACTTTTAAGCACATCCAAGTTTCATATACATTGGCTTATGTGGCACCTCTGATTAAACTCTCTGATGGCATTTTAAGAGTAACTGCTTCTTTTTATAGAACTTCTCAAGGGAATAAAGATTCTACCCCTGGTGGTATAACTTTAAATTCTAGCTTCCTATTCTTTATTACTTACAAAGCAAATGAATATTGAGGATGCAAGAAAATCCCTCTTGTGGGACTTTTATATCTGCTTCACTCATCTTCCCAAATACTTGAGAGGTACTTTATAGAAGAGTATTTAAACTTAATATCATACCCTTAACTTATCTAAAAGATTAAATGTAAACTGTCTAAAGACAATGCCACCATACCAGCTATTGTTGATGGAAATAAGCTGCTTGCAAATGATGTTAAGGGGAAGTCCAAAGTTACTGCTATCATCTGGACGGCCTTCTTGCCAAAGCCTCTGGACATACTCCCGCTGACGCTCTATCTAGAAAGGTAGCATAAAAGTTAAAATTAGAAAAGTTAAACTTTCCCATGGATGTGAATTATGAGCCCTGGTATGAGAAGAACACCAGTCCTTTGTGTCCCTTCATTATTTGACTAATTTTCACCCAGACACGGTTTTGAGGATCCGCTTACATGAAGACACACTGGTCTCTCAGTCTGAGCCACAGATCAGCCAATAAAAGCAAAGGCAACCAAATTCAGACAATCTTAAGGGGCACAGGAAAACCTCTTTCTGTCAAATAATTGACTACAAGGAAAAAATTCTAACCAGGTCTAAGGTAAATGCACTGCCTCAGTTTATCTCCTGCTTACTTCCTGCCACGGACTTTTCCCCCAGAGGACATACACTGTAATTTTTCCTTTTGTGTCCTAAAAATAGCCACAACATTTAAAAAAAAATAATAAACATAACCTTATACATTAATGGCTTGTAAAGGGGTTGTCTCATCATCCTTTCAATACCAATAAACTCTGAAAATAAGTTTCCTATTTTTTGTGGACCATTAAATGTAATTAGGGTTGGAAACTTCCTTTTAAGACCATAGTTATGCTTGGAATTCAACAATGCAAATGAGCTTACAAATAAACATGCTGTATGTGCTGCCCTAGAAAACCCGGATTCTGAACACGCGATGAAAGGAAAGCACTTTTCGGTTCTGGCCTGGGTTTTCCATCGTCTTCTCACATGCGATATTTTAAAATCCAAATGTACTTACGTGCTGATTGAGGATGCCCTTCACTAGCTGCAAGTGAAGCCTCAGGCAGGTGCATTCATCTCGGTAGGCCTTAATGAAATAGGGGTGGCTCAGATCAAACCTTGGGTGCCTGTGCATGATGTCAGTGATCACTTGTGCTAAGGCAAACCTCTCCTCAGAGTCCAACACATGCTGGTAGGCTTCAAAGTAACTGTCAAGAAGCTGCAAATAAGGTTTATGGTGAGGGAACAGCAGAGGCAGCCCTAGGCTCCAGCAAAGAGAGGTTAGACCCCTTCCCCCATGTTTGGAAAGCCCCAGGCATCAGCAGGAGAGAGATGGCTCAGACCCTCTAGGGACCAGCCTGGCAAGGGCAGAGGCAGCACCAGTGCAACCCAAGGGCCACTAGTTAACCCACTGAGGTAGGGAGGGCAAAGGAAGGGACACTAGTTTTGCCTGTGTCCCTTCTTCCTCTGCTCTCTACAGATAAAAGGGGGGTGATATAATGAATAATATAACAGCTGATAGTTATAAGCTCCAATGAGACAGGGCATGCAATGTCACTTCATCAAATATATTTCTCTGCAACACTGTTCTCTACAGACTCATTCTCCCCTTCCATTTTACTCCATCACCAAAGGTAGGCGGGTGGCTTCCTTGCCTCTTTTTTAAAAAAATATTTTTATTTATTTGAAAGAGAGAGTGAGGACAAGCCAGGGGCAGGGAAGAGGCAGGAGGAAAGGAAGAAGCAGACTCCCCACTGAGCGGGGAGCCTGATGCAGCTCTTGATCCCAGGACCCTGGGATCATAACCTGAGCCAAAGGCAGACATTAACCAACTGAGCCACGCAGGTGCCCCTTCCTGCCCTCTTCCTATCCTCAGCTCCATTTCTGACCCCTTTTCTTTAATAGTTGGCCCAAATTTCACCTAGAAATGATAGGGGATGGTAGAATGGAAGGCTGGGGTGAAAGTCCCCTAAACACAAAGGCATTTATCCCAGACAGGACTCTATGGGGAAGGGCTTCATATACAGAACTCTCAAAGGTGTCAGGGGAGCTTCTTTTCTAGTAGAGGTCACAAACCTTTTCTAAAAACCAAAGAAAGCTCCCAGACACTAACCCAGTAACCATTGAAGAGTGTTCTCAGTGTGGGAATTCGGAGAGAGAGATGCTCTTTATTTTGCTTTTACATTTGTCTGTGACCTTAAGAATTTATGCTCTGTGTATTAATTGTTTGTGTGTAATTAGTCATGGTGCTAATCAGAAAAATGTTCTTCAGAGATCACTGGGCTGGAATCCCAAACAGGGACCTAAGGGCAAGATAAGCAGTTCTGAACAGTGTAATTAGTGTTCAGGCCTGTCCCACAGTATATCAAATATATTAAGACATACTCATATCCCAACCAAATTCTTTCCTGTAAAAACATTAAATGATATTCATAATTTTGCTTTTCAGGTTATTTGGCTACAAGTGACACATTGAATTAGTGATTGGCTATGATTTCTGGGCAGTATATAGGGGTTGTTAGGACGTGAGAAGATCTGATCTATAAATTTTCATATGCAATGAGATGTTTATAAGTGCTCAATTACAACATGTTTACATTTTATTGACATGTAATTAAGCATCTATTGATAACAATTTTGTATTTTCTTTTCATATTTCGGAGTAATGCATGTGGTTTTCCTCAAATCGCAAACATTTTCAATGGTACCTGCAAAGCTCTAAACACTGAGTCCACATTGCCTGATGGATAAATCAGCTTCGACTGGAATCTTCTGAGGCTTTATTCTATTCATTTCACAACAGAACAATTCCTTTCCTTTGCCAATCTAATCCAACACATCCTCCCTCTGAGTTTTAGCTCAAGATGACCCTCCCCAGTCTTCTTTCACTCCTCTTATGGAGGTTTCACTCTTCTGGAAGGAGACAGCTCCCGTTGTAGCCATATCACCAAAGTCACATAGACTTGCCCAGTGTGTGCATTTAACTGGCAGCAAGGAGTGAATTGTTGTTGAGGTTGCAATTTCTACCAGCCTGACAGCCTAGCACACTTTGACGTGCATCAGAGAAAAAGTGTATCTTGTTTCCTTGGGAGTTGGTCTTCCCGGTGGCTTGAGGCCAGGAAGTCAGCCCTCTTCTTAACAAACTAAGAAATTTCCTAAAAGGAGATAAAGAGCTCCTCTCTTTGTGTGGGGTCCAGAGCTAAGACCAGAAAAAACCGAGAAGGTGCAAACACTACTTGAATACAGGGGGCAACATGCAGAAGGCAAAGGGGAGGAAAAGCCTGAAGTGTCTCCATCCTGCCAGTCATGCTGCCAAGGCTCCCAAAAAACGTAAACACTCAAGATCAATAGCAGACTAGGAATCAAATACTGCCTTATTAATAGATGTCCAGTATCTGGCCTTCAGTGCTAAAGCACAAGGAGGGAGAGCCCAGGGCACTTTATGTAGCATCCGGTTTTGCAGAATGGGAAACATTGGTGTAAGGGAACTTAGGTCAACCTTAGCACAAAAAGGAAACCACCAAAGGAGGCTAAAAGCTCAGAACACACAATGCGCACCGTAGGTTAGAAACTCACATATATCAGAGTGAGAAATGAAGGAAGTTGGAGATTGCCAGGCCTTTAAGTGAGTCCCAGGGAAAATGAAGCAAACAGAGTGATCTAAATTACCTGTTCCCTCCTCGGAGCTCTACTCTAGAATAGCATTCAATTATTAAATAGTAGAAGACAAAGCAGAAGTGAAGGAGTGATGGGTAAGAAGGGTGTCACTCAATAGCCTGGGGGGGAGATTAGGAAAGAAACAATTACTTCCCTAAATCATTCTGGACTAACTTGAACCTTTCCGACTGGGCCAAGGCAATCCCAGGAGCCGGTTTGTAGTATTTGTATGCCTTGACCTGTTTTTTTTTTTGTACAGAGTCCTATTGTTTGGCTCTTTGGCAGAAGTTCGTGGGGGAGGGCTCTTGCTGGTGATTTCAATCTGCTGATACCAGGTTGCAGAGGTTGGCACTAAAATGCCAAGCTCATTTGTGTTGTTCATAGGATTGCCTGATTTAACAAATAAACCTACAGGTCATCGAGTTATATTTGAATTTCTGATGAACAACAAACAGCTTTTTTAGTATAAGTATGTCCCAGATATTGTCATATTTTACTTGGCAGCCCTAGCTGTTAAAAAGGAAAACGCAGCTCTTCTTTTTACATTGAGTAGGCTTTCTCAAGCGTTGGCCTCAACCTCGAGAAGCTCTCAGATGGGCCCTTGCATAATTTTATTATTAATTCTTTCCCAACAGGGGCAAGACCATGATCTTTCCGCCTCACAGGTTCTACTTATGATCTGTTTGCTAACTGGCCCATTTCCATTTAAACTCTAGGCTGGTATTTGTCTAAGAAGTCTTCCTAGCCTGTCAAATGTCACCTGTGTGTGTCAAGGGCCAGCAAAATAATACGTGGTACACACTGACGAGAGGTCTCAAATATTGGAGAAAATAGAAAAAAAAAAAAAAGCCAAAACGAATAATCTCAAACCTGACTGTGTTTGTATTATTTTTACCTCAAACTCTTTATATTTCTGGGACTTAAGAGACCTAAAAAAAATAGCATTTTAGGTCAAATGAAAGTGCAAAATAGAAAATCAAGGCTAGACACAATTTGTCACAGATTTTTTTTTTTTTTTTAGTGCTCTAAACACTAATTCAAACTCCCCCAAAAATGTGTCCTCTGGTGGTTATAGACAGAATTAGCATTTGGGGCACATGTCACTTAGCAGTCTGTACAGCTGATGCCTGGCTTCTCTAAGAGTTCCTTAATCCACCTAAATTCACATCAGCTCTAATTTTATGAACATTTATACATAATATGGTTACTTTAAGGATTTAAGGCAACCCACTGTGTTTGAGCAATTCTTAACTCTAGTGATTCCAATATATTTAACAATCAAAAACAGCTGAGCAAACTTGGCAGTAGAATCAGTACTGGGAGAAATCAATTGTACTCTAGATAAAAATATGGTTTATCCATTAAAAATAGGCTCTTTTGACAGAATTTCTGATTTAGAAGGCCACATTTTACAGTCTTGGCACAGCTATCTCAGTTTCTATAGAGAACTTATTGTCAGGGTGAGAAAGGAGGGAGACATTTTCAATGATTTTTTTTTTAAGCTAAAATAATTTCATTTACCATAGAAGAAACTAGTGGACAGCACTGGTAGCTTAGCACAGGATGACGCATGAGCCAAAGTGTGGAGAAATCCATTTGTTTTTCAGTCCTCTCTGCCCTTCTATTCTTCTATTGCTATTGAGTCCTGCCGGGGTGGGGGGGCTCCACAGGAGGCCTAGGCTCACTGAAAGGGAACGAGGGGAGAGAGAGTCCAGAAAAGGGGGGCTGCTTAAAACTCATGTCTGGACCAATAAACTTGTTGAGTTTAGGGATTCTGTCTTAGTTAGTTTCAATGATTACACTCTGAGTCTAGATCTCTCAGTTGATCAAAGTAAGTTTCTAATTGGCAGATCAAGGTTGCAGATGCAAACTCTGTAGAGGCCAGTTCCCCTTGAAAAGAGGAACACTATTCAAAGCCCAAGGCTCCCACCCTTTAAGCTCAGCCAGGTGTTTTCAAAAATTGGGTGACCTACATCTCTATGAGTAATAGACCAGAAAGTAGACGAAATGGTAAACCATCTAATCTACTAGAAAAACAGTTCAAAGAAAACATTTCCACTTCCCCATCTTCTGACCACATCACAGTGCACTGTAAGCTGGCTTCCACCCCCATACCTCTTCTGAGAGTCCTACGAAACTGTCAATGACCCTGGTGACTGACCCCATTGCCCGGTGTTTAGGCGTCATCTTTCTTGATGTTTTGCTGCACTCCACACTAGTAACTATCCTCCCCTAATTAAAATGTTTTTTGTTTCCCCTAGTAGCTTTCATCACACTATTCCTTCCTTTTTTCTCCAGTTTCTTTGGCTTCCTCTTATTCTTCTCGTGGATTCTTGTTCTATGACCTTCCCCTACAATTTAAGTGTTGCCCAGGGCTGCATCTCAGACATCTCTGGCTTTTCCTGGTCATTTGATTCATTACTGTGGTTCAATGTTCACTTTCATATCTCAGCTCATACCTGCCCCTGACCTTCAAACCTCCAGCTCCCACAAAACATTCACACCTGTTTTAGCAAACTCTCCTCACATGCCTGTTGCCACAGACTCAGTATCATCTTCCCCTCTAAAGTGCCCCTCCTCCTGCATTCCATGTCAGTTAATAGCCTCCTCCCTGAGCCTGAGAAAGTCATTTTTGATTCCTTACTCTCTCACCCCAGCATCCAGTCTTCAAATCCTGCCATGTCCACTTCTGCAAAGACTTCTTGAGTCTGCCCCTCCTTCCTGTTCTCACTCTTCCATCCTTGGTGTAGGTCCCCTCCTACCTCTCTAGGTCACTGTTGCAATAAGGGCACTTGTTTTCTGCAGGAGCTCTATCCAATCCATTCTCCATACTATTACCCGAGCAGCTGTTGGAAACAGAGCTATGATCATATTTCTCCCTTCCTGAAACTCACCAGTGGCTCTTCTTTGCTTATAAAATACACTGTAAATGTAGCATGGATTAGCAGGCCTTTCACAGCTGTACCCAAACACATATTCAGCTCGTTTCTTATCGTGCCTTTAGCGCCTAGTCATAGTAGTCTTTTTGTGGCCCAAACTCACCATCCCCATTTTACACCTGCCTGACATGGCTCATGCTGTTTCCTCTGCTTAAGAATTTTTCCTTCTCTGATAGACAACATCTTACTCATCTCTTAGAACAGGATTAAATATCTATTCCTCTGAGAAGACTTGCCAGCAACTCCTTTGCTCTGATAACCCCCCACAGGGCAAATCACTCCCTCCACTGTGGTCTCCGGGGATCTTGCATGTGCCTCAGTTGTAAGTGGTTAATCACTGGGTTGCAATTTTTACTTAAGAGATTGGATCAACTTCTATAGACTAGAAATTCCTTAAAGACAGGTTATCTTCTCCTATTTATCCATAGGTTCCTAATGTCTGGAATAGTACCTGGTACAGAGTAAATGCTTAATGTTTGATGAATAAACTCCCAACAGTTGGTGATCATCAGAGGGGCTCGTAATCCATGCCGAGGACACAAATGAAGAGCAGTGTTTCATTTATTACTAGGATATGAGCCATTGATGATACGATGATGAATTTAGCAACCTTCCATTTCTTTGCCTTAAACTTACCCTCATATTTTACTGCACTGAGCATACCTTGCCCAACTGCTTGCCTCACATGTGGTGTGTTTCTAAAGGCTCTAATAAGGTCAGTTTGTCTGTGTTTTGCAGAATGAGGCTTGTCCCTGACAGGACAATGAATGTGAATGAAACCATCACCCATTCTCAGTAAACACATATATAAAAGCCTAAATTATATAGCCCTCTAACAAATTATGCCTGTAAGATAAAGAAAATTTTATTTTTATTTTTATTAACATGGAATCACAGTAAAGAAAAGAAAATTTTTTATTCACATCCTTACAACTAACTGAGATGATTTAAATAAAATAATTATTTACTTTATTAGGAGGCCCCCTGAAAGACCCACTGAGTTTTTTCAATACTGGGTTTTGTAAGAATGTTTAACAGATGTTTTGTTTTCTAGGGAAAAATACCTGGCGCTTGTTTTCTAGAAGTGCTGCTTCCCAAGTCCACATGTCATACAGCACAGCAAATCTATCCACACTCGCATGGGCCCATCCCCAGTCCTGGCCAGGATTTGACTCGCTGCCCTCTTTGTGACCTGGGAGGGAAGGGGATGAGAATGACCAGAGACAGGCCTTTCCACGAAGCTATTCTTATTAGAAAAGCAGCCCTTGAACTGTCAGCTCCATCTCAGGAATGAAAACACTGAATCAGTCACAGGGATTCCTAAGAATCAGCTGGAGAGCCATTGGCAAATGGCTGGGACATACTTGTTGACTTCTAAGTCAATAGAGGTTTTTGTTTTTACTCTTTAATTTTAGTTTTAAAGACTAATTTTAGAAATGTAACCAACATTCAGTTAATATGAAATCTTCACTAAAATGTCCTCAGACCTATAATTTAAAGGCAAAACATACATTTCTCCTTCTCTAAAAACAGGTCCCTGGTGGTTTAACAACAAACCCAGTTTAACCTGCTATTTCAAGTGATGCTAGCCAAGTAAAAACTCTTCAGAGAAGTTTCTAAGATATTCCTTAATTATGTTAATTACTAACTTAAATCAACAAAGGTAATCATTGTTATTATTCTGCTAAAATATTTTCCCACTCCATTAATGTTAATTTTCAGTATCAGCATTATTATTGCTTTTCATTTTTGAGTGGTCTATTTTAGAATGAAATATAAAAAAGTAAGATTTTCAGCTGCTGAACTTTGAGTTCAATAATTATCACGCATATGATGGGTACTGAACACGAGAAAGACTTCGATCAGGGATTTCTCTAGCAACAGTTGGGAAATCATTTCACAATGAATGACTACATACTTACTAGCTCAGTTGAAGGATGCCCATGTGGCTAATGACTACTGACTGTTTCAATCAAATTAAATTCTGCGCAGCTTGAAACAGTTGCATGGGATTATAAATGAATATCAATAGAAATGATGCATTAGTATGTAGAATAGCCAGTAAAGATAAAAGCCAGAAGCTGAAATTAAATGCCATAGAATGTTGGATGACTTCTCTCATCCCATGATTCAGACACCCAAAGGGCTGTGGCAAAGAGGGCAGAGTTCAAGCCAATGTTAAGTTAATTCTTTCTAGCTCTGAAAGGGCAATTGTCAAATATTCTTTGAGCAGCATTTTATACCAATATGAAAATGAATTATTCTTCATTACCATCTACATAATTACAAAATAGCATAAACCCTTGCTAAATTTCCTTTTGGGTGTTGCAATGTGTCTAGAAACTCTAAGCTCTTTCCAAATAGAATGCTAGTGTTGTCACATTATTCCAAAAGGATTATCCTTTCCTCACCTATTCTAAAATTGGATACATTTGAGTGATGCCAAAAGCAAGTAGAGAATACATATTATAGGTTATTTGATTACCCTGAGTAATGATTTCTCCCTTTGATGCTTATCTGGCATTTTCCTACCCAGATCTTCTTGCATCCTGGTGTTTTTTTGTCAGGAACCCAGGATATGTTTGCTTCTAACTGCTGTTTGCCCAAGGTCAATCACTTTTTTTGTCACTTAGGAAAAAAAAATCATTACCTTCACTTGCTTACTTTGCTTTCCACAGGGCCCAGCATGAAAGCCCTTGCACCCAGGGACTAATGCAGAAATGCCACTGAGGAACGAGTAGAGTCTAAACAACAGTAAGAATTAGAATCAAGCTTTGAAAGAATAGTTGCAGTCTTCAACAAGAAGGGGGACTTGAGCTGCAACAGAACCGTATCTGTTCTAAAGCAGGTGTATACTGGGGAGGTGTATGTGCTTACTGAATTTTCAGATACTCTTGGATATGCATTTATATTTTGAGGCGGAAGGTGTTAAATGGACCTCCTTCCTTAGGAGGTGGTACACTTTCACAGCTGAGATTAGGGACCATTCGCTCCCTAAATGATATCTGTAATCCAGACCTCCTAGAGCTCCAGACCCACATATCCATAGTGTTCACTGTTTGTTTGGCTGGTTGATTTTTAAAAATCCGACTTCTGACCTTTTTCTTTCTCAATGTAATGGCTGGCCACGAGCAGCAGTTCTGCCTCGAGCTCCTTCAGATCCCTCAAGGCTTCGTCGTACATGATATGTACTCCGTGCTGGTCCTGTGTGTGGATGGAGCCAGCGTCCATGCTGTAGTAGTCATCCTGGTTCTCCACTTCAGAGAACTCCATGAATTGGACACAGTGGACCTGGGGAAAAGAAAGCCAAGCCCAGAATTACCGGAAAAGGGAGAGCTATACTTTGCCAGCCCAAATGGACCACACAGCAGGCTTCTGCTCTCACACAGTGGGCTGCCAGCATGGAGCTGTAGATGGGCCGAATGTATAAAGCGCTGTAGGTAGAGAAGCAGATATTAGCAAAGAATTTTGGCAGGGAAGGGTAGTGAGATAGATAACTAACTGATTATGCTTTTTCTGATTAATTCAGGGCTACCTGGAAAAAGGCAGGCAATAGAGCTGAGTGTTACATAGAGATGGTCCCTGAAGTCAGAGTGCCTGTGTTCAGGTCTCACCTCAGGCAAGTCCCTCAGCTACTCATAGCCTCGGTTTCCTCATCCATAACATGGGGACAGTGGAGATACCACAACAGTTGTTACAAGGAGTATGTGACACTGTGCTGATGAAGCACTTGAAATCTATAAACATTAGTTGTTAAAGATTTTTTATTTTAATTATACAAATACTTTAAAAATGCATTAATATAGTCTCATGTCTTAGTAATATACTGAATTGAATAGCGTCCCCCCAAACTTCATGTCCACCTGAACCTGTGAATGTGACCAAATATGGAAATGGAATTTTTGCAGATATACATAGCTAAAGATGACGTCATACTCCAATGACCAATGTTCTTATAGATAGAGGAAAATGTGGAGATAGACATACAGGGGAGGAGGCCATGTGAGGACAGAGACTGAGATGGGAGTGATGCATCTACAATCCAAGAAATGCCGAGTAACACTCAGGATTACTAACAGCTGCCAGATGCTAGGAGAGACAAGGAAGGAACTTCTCCTGGACTTTGGAGGGAGCAAGGCCCTGCTGACACCCTGATTTGAGGCTTGTGACATCTGGAACTATGACAGAACAAAGTTCTCTGCCAGTTGTTATGAGCCACTCATTTCGTAGTGTTTTGTTATGGCGGCTCTAGGAAATGAATACAAGTAATCTGAGTATTCCAATCACACTTTTTCTTAGGTGACTGAGGAATCACTGCATCCTGAGAATTATTATTCTAATAATAATTCTCATAATTTCAAACTTCACTCTTGCCAAGCCTCTGAATTCACCCCCACCCCCATGCCTAGCCTTCATCCTGTCTCAGCAGAAGCCCCCCCACTTCTCCATCCCCGCCCACACAAAGCCACTGCACCCACACCTCTCTCCTCCTGCTTCCTCCTGTACTATAGGGAACGACTCTGCTCCCCTTCTCTGTGGCCATCTGTCCCACCTCTGAAGTATCCCTTCTCCTTCTTGGATATCCAATTCCTCCCAGCCAGATATTTCCCAGCTGACACGAAACATGCACACATCCCTCTTGCCCTTCCCCAGGTTCCACCTTTGGTCTCTCCTCTTTACGATCCAACCTCCCAAGATATGATCTGCATTCACTGTCCCCGTTTCCTCACCTCCTTCTCTTCACTCATTCCCATCCAGCTCCTGTCTCCATCGAACCAAACCACTTTCACTAAGAAAAACAGTGATCTTTTCTCCATATCCACCATCTGTAGACTTTAGTCATCTTATGTAATGTCTCAGGAGCATGTGACACAGTTTTGCACTCCCTGCTTCTTGACTCACTCACTTCCCCGGCCTTCTGGGACTCCACATTCTCCTTGCTGTCACCAGCTTTCCAGCCATCCCTGAGGTGTATTTTTCTCTGTGAGGTCATTAAATTGTAGCCACACTTAATTTCCAGTCTTAGGACCTCATCTTTCTCCTGTACTCCTTCCTTAGGAGGTGGTACACTTTCACAGCTGAGATTAGGGACCATTCGCTCCCTAAATGATATCTGTAATCCAGACCTCCTAGAGCTCCAGACCCACATATCCAAGGACCTATTTGGCGTCTGTTCCTGGGCACCTCACAGGCCCCTCAAATTTAACATGATCAAACCGTGTGGTCTTCTTCCACAAACCTAGGCCATCTCCAACTTCCCCATTTTAGTAAGTAGCACCACCACCAAGCCACTTCCTCTTGCATGAATCATACCTGATATCTACTGCCTCACCCTGTGTGTCCAGTCTACCACTAACTCCTGTTGATTTGACTTCCTATCACTCAAATCCATCACTTCTCTGCATCTCCACCACCCACCAACCTAGCCCAAACTGTTATTAGCTTCACTAGGACTAGTCTATGAGTTTCTAGGTGTAGTTTTCAAGGCTACAATCTGGCCCTTGCCACCTTCTTGGACTTCATTTCCTTCTGCTGTCTCTATACTTCCATCCTGATGGACCTGCGCCTGGGCCTCTTCTGAATGGGCAGAGCTCTTCATGCCCCTGGGCCTCATACATACTGGCCCTTCCATCCCTCACCTCCTCTTTCCTTGGTAAGTACATGCCCTATCCAAGAGTCCATTCAAATAACACCTCTCTGAAGCCTTCCTTACATCTCCAGGCAGACCTGAGAGCTTCTCCCCACGACTTGTCTAACTCTATTATAGCACTCAGCTCATGGCCATGCTAGACTGTTGGCTTATTTACTCCCACAGGCTGTGAGACTGTCATTCATTCATCCCTTCATTCACTCATTCATTCCACAAATGTTCTGATCAGTACATTTACTAGGCACTGTTCTAGGCACTAAGAATACAGCAGTAAACAAAACTGGCACAAATCTCTGCCATCATGGAACTCTTCAGTGGAAACAGACAGACATTAAATATGTCAGATGGTTTGGCACCAAAGCTTCCCCAGACTTCCTAGTGCCTTGCAGTTGGCTGGAGCCCAGTGATGAGCTTTGGCCAGTGGGTTGTGAGCAGAAATGACATGTGTCACTTCCAGTACAAAGTATTTAACATACACATACATATTTCTTCTCTTTTCTTCCCTCAGTTCCTGTCTCTGAAATGTATGCTTATGCCCATAGGAGATGCATTTTGAAGACCAGATGGACAAATAACTTCATGCAGGGTTTTGTCACAGTCATTATATTATTTTCTTTTTAATTTGTTCCACAACTATGTGGAAGACTCCCCCTTCTAAAGTTTCTGTGGTCTAGAGAGTTGATCCTTCAATATTATGCTTGGAGGAGTGGCAGGAAGGGGAAGGCAATAATTATCTGTCTGGGTAAGAAATAATCTGATCTTTGGAAAGATTCATATGTTTTCAAGACTGCAAATTAACTGATGCCAAGATAACTATTTGAATATAGTAAATACAGGAGAATTGGTGGCCCATAATTCATTCTCTTCTTTCCACTGGCTTCTGCCATTAGTCGTTAATACGAATTCTAGGCCTTTTCGCAATTAGATAATATTTCTCTGACCAGCTTACCTTTTACTAGATAATCCTTACATTAATTGTAGATCATAAAAGCCCAGGATAAGAATTTCATCAAAAACTCTCAGGTGAATGATTCAGTCCATTGGCTACAATCTTTAGAATATTTTTAAAAGAAAATTTAAAAATTTATTCTCTGCCTCACCTCCTGAGTGTTATTATTGTAGCAAATTGTTCTTCATTTGAACAGCATGATATATATATACTTTGAAAAGCAAATTTTTTGTGATCTCACAGCCATTGTGTTATGAACAGAGCCTTTCTTTTGCCCAACAAATATTTATTAAATACCTACTATATGAAAGATATATACGCAACTCTCTATTTCCTTTTGCCACTTGAATATCTAATAAGAATATCAAAGTTTCCATGTCCTAAACTGAGATCCTGATCTTCCCAACAAACCTATTCCAATCACATCTCAGATGATAGCAACTCCAAACTTCCAGATGCTGAGGCCCAAACTTTGGAATCAACCTTGATTTCTCTCTTTTCCACATTCTACATCCTATCTGCATGGAAATCATACTGGCTGTACCTTTAAAATATGTCCAGAATCTGACCATTTCTCATCATGCTGTCTTCTCAGACACATCGTCTCTTTGATGAATATAATAACTTCCTAACTGATCACTACTTCAGCCCTAGTGTATCCTCAGTCTACTCCCATACAGCAGCATAGATATTCAAATGTAAATCAAATAACTTCACTCTTCTGCTCAAAACTCTCCAACAGCTCTCCTTCTCACTCAAAGTCAGAGTCCTTACAATGGTCCACAAGGCCCTACACAACGTGCTCCCCACCCCTCCAATCTCTCTACTGTAATTTCTGTCCATTTACCCCTCAATCACTCTAGCTGCGCTGAACTCCTTGCTGTTCCTGCAACAATGCTATACACAGTTCTGCCTCAGGGCCTTTGCATTGGCTCTTCTGTCTATCACTCTGCTCCCAGTAAGCCATGTGGTTTGCTTCCTGATTCCCTTCCCTGGCCATCCTACTTACAATGGCAACATCCCAGCACCAACCTTCACCTCTCTGTATCACCTTTCCTTCTTAATTTTTCCTCATTGCACCTATCACCATCTTTACTAGTCTCCAAAGCCTAGGTAGTTCTGTGATAACCCCAAAGTGTAGCGGTCTACAGTTAAGATGAATCTTTCACTCATGCGGAGCCCTCTGCAGGACTTGTTGCTTCCTAGACAGCTATCTTCCAGCAGTGATCCAGTGATCTAGGATGTTCCTATTTTGTGGCTCAACATGTGCCTTCCACTGGCTGCAGCAAGGGAAGAGAGCTAGAGAGTCAAAGACCAGCTCTTAAATGCTTTGTACTGGAAGTGACACATGTCATTTCTGCTCACAACCCACTGGCCAAAGCTCATCACTGGGCTCCAGCCAACTGCAAGGCACTAGGAAGTCTGGGGAAGCTTTGGTGCCAAACCATCTGACATATTTAATGTCTGTCTGTTTCCACTGAAGAGTTCCATGATGGCAGAGATTTGTGCCAGTTTTGTTTACTGCTGTATTCTTAGTGCCTAGAACAGTACCTAGTAAATGTACTGATCAGAACATTTGTGGAATGAATGAGTGAATGAAGGGATGAATGAATGACAGTCTCACAGCCTGTGGGAGTAAATAAGCCAACAGTCTAGCATGGCCATGAGCTGAGTGCTATAATAGAGTTAGACAAGTCGTGGGGAGAAGCTCTCAGGTCTGCCTGGAGATGTAAGGAAGGCTTCAGAGAGGTGTTATTTGAATGGACTCTTGGATAGGGTATGTACTTACCAAGGAAAGAGGAGGTGAGGGATGGAAGGGCCAGTATGTATGAGGCCCAGGGGCATGAAGAGCTCTGCCCATTCAGAAGAAGCCCAGGCGCAGGTCCATCAGGATGGAAGTATAGAGACAGCGTAAGGAAATGAGGTCCAAGAGGGTGGCAGCGGTCAGATTGTGTCCAGCCTTGAAAACTACCCCTAGGAGCCTGAACTTCATCTTGTGAGAAACGGATACCCGTGAAGGACTTCAGGGAAGGGAATAAGCATGATTACATTCATGCAAAGATCTTAAAAAACTTACAAAGCAACAAGGAGGACCATTCTCTTATTTAAAATTCTCTGCTCCCCACCAACCTTGGAATTAGTCTCTATCCTAAGGAGAGCATAGCCCTTCATGGTCTGGCCTGATTTTTTTCTACAGCCTCATCTCCCACCACTTGCTCATAATAACCTCTGCTATTAGCATGCTAAATCCAGGCAGATCCTGAACACGCCATGGGTGTCAGATCCCCATGCTGAAAGAGACTTATTCAAGGTCAAACAGCAGGAAAAGCCTGCTGCCTCTCATTTGGGGGCTCCTTCTATTCTGACACATGCCTAAAGTAAACTCATAAAGAATCCATGATGGGTGGTAGGTGTTTTCCTTTTCTGGTCTTGTCATAGGGTGAATACTTCTACTAAGACTTTCATCATGGAATCAAACACACAGGTCCAGGGAAAAGTCTCCATCTTAGGGGCTTCTCTAATGTAACCCCAGGCTGGTAAGCCCAGTGATCTTGGCCCTGGACATTGTGAGATCACCCTAGCAAACTAGCATCTGTATCTCTCACCCCCTATGGGAAAGAATCACATAGTTAGGCCTCAACATTCTAGTTGAAATGCTGACAAGGCCACATGCATGGAGTACAGCTAAACCACATGTCCTATGAAAGACCCTGAAGGAAGGCCACTTCCTTGAGTTTCTCACACTCTAGTAGCAGCTGCTGCCAGTTTCTAAGGGAGCTGTTATTCTAATCACTTATGAGAGCATAGGGAAGCAATATTGCATACCCTTGAAAAGCTCCTCCTACCATCAGTGGGGCAGGACAGGATTTGTTTCCCCTCCCTTCCTTCATGGCTACCCCCATCCACCCCTCATCGCAGAACAAACAAAATGGGAGAGAGCTGAGCTGTGAGAAAGATCCCTTTTTAATCTATTAGCAAATAACAAAGCATGACTATAGTATGAGATAGGTTTAATATTAGCAAAAGAAAGATGTGTTTGTTTTATAGGTGTGTTTGTTTCAAAAGCATCTTACCCTCCCCTCTAGGTCCACTGAGGAGCATACTACTAACTGGACTTGACTAACTATGAGCTAGGATCAAGTGAGGAGGGCAGAGGGGTAAAACTGTGTACGGTAAGGGTATGGGGGTGGTATTTGTTGGCAAAGGAGATTAAAAAGAGAAGTTTCCTGTACACTGAGTGAAGGTTGGACCCTAGGTGACTGGATGGGAAAATAAAATGTTTTTCAATATCTAGAGCTGTTCTGTGTGATACAGTAGCCTCTAACCACACGTAGCTATTGAGCACTTAAAATGTGACTTGTCTGTGTTGAGCTGTGCTGTACATATACGGTACATGCCAAATTTTGAAGACTTAGTATAAAAAAAGTACAGTATCTCATTCATTATTTCTTTATATTGGTATGTTAAAATGATAACATTTTGGATACATTGGGTTAAACAGAGTATATGATTAAAGTTCATTTCATATTTCTTTATACTTTTAAAATGTGGCTACTAGAATATTGTAAACTATATGTGTGGCTTGTGTTATAGTTCTATTGACAGTGCTACTCTAGACTGTATATTAGACATAGTTGATAATAAGATTTCACAGCCTTACAGACATGACAAACATAAGTCAGGGGTCATATGAGGTTAAAACATAACCTGTTTGGTAGATAAACAGATTTTATTTTTTACATTTGTCAAACTATCTTTTAAGAGGATAAAGGTCATATTAAATTCTACCTTCAGGACTAAACTTTCTAGAGATTGAGAAGAAAATATTCAAAAGTGTCTACAGTATTCCAAGAAAATGTAGGCATTTTGAGCTTTACTCCCAAAGAAAGGGATTTGATATGAATTTTGTGGACTATAGAAAAATACATTCAAGAGATATTAAAAGCGCCAAGGGGCAAACGGCTTTTAGAGGGATAAAATACATTTTATTGTTCAGCTCTTTCAAATTTTTCCTACCTTTGTTTTCTAATCTGTTTTTTCACTTGTGGCTTTGAAAACAGGAAAGAGGCAGAAAGGTATCCCTAGTAATGTCAAAGAGGGTCTTATAAGAGCTTCTCTGTAAAGACATGTGGTTCTCAGGCTAGGATAACAGACAGGCCTCCTCAGGTTCTGTTCACTATAAAGTCAACAAACCAGCAGCTGAAATACCTTCCTTCCTATTGTGGCCTCCAGGGCTGCTGTTAGAGTCTTCTCTGCCTATGTCCTACTCCCAAGTGGACACTGAACTTTTCTAAAGAGCCATATCCTTAAGAAACCCCACCTGTTACGCCATCATGTTAACAGATTCCAGGGACGAAGAAGAAGGTGACTTGGGAGACAGGATAACCAAGGCAGGAAATACTCTCAGCAGAACCTTAAGCTCACCTTGTGCTCGGCAACTGTCCCATGGACATAGTGGTGAGCTCCTAGGCCTTGCAAGGTGCCTAAGCCTCCTTTGGCCATATTTACACAGGAGTTATCTTCTATGGTGGGGACCAGACTCCCTGCAACCAAGGTAAGGCCTGAAGTGTTGATTGTCAGTGTTCGCTCAACAGATCTGAAGTAGTTCAGAATTCCTAGACAGGTGCGCTGAAACAAAGAAAGATCAGGTCAGGACCCTTTGCTCGCCCCACACAACAGAGTAAAACTGAATGGGGCCCTGGAAGTTGGCAAGTCAACTCCACTCCCAAAAAAGAAACACACCACCCCCAGAAAGGCCAGATTTTGTGGAAAAATCTGAAGAACAAAAAAAAATGCATTGCTACTGGAATAGCAGGAAAGCCACCTTGATAGACAACAAAACATTCCAGACACCTGAAACCAGCGTGCCGTGCCATCCACATACCTGCAGCTCCCTGATTCGCAAGTGGCGCAGATACAGAAAGGACAAGTAGGTCCCCTTCATCAGGACAGGACCCCTATCACTGGGCCCAGTCCCACCATCCAAACCCAGCAGTTGTAGGGCCATTGCATAGCTGTACCTTTAGCAGGCAGGAAAAACAGAATAAATGCTTTTCACCTCAAAGTGATTTGGAAAATTCATATACACCAAATTGAAGTCATTTTATTTAACTTGAGGGAGTTTCACAGTAGCTACTCTTTAAAAAGGCATTAGAAGGAAAATGATTACTCTATATGTATAAATATAAAAAGAAATTTCTCTTAGCAATCACTCTTGCGAAAAACCCAGTCCTAGGGTGAAACATTAATTTAGTTGTCTGACCTGCTTTAACAGTCTTGCTTTTATTTCAGCTTCAAATATTTTTTAGTTAACATGTAACCTGCCTATTAATCAGTCACTCAATTTTCCCCACCGTGTTTAATCCATTTCCTTGAGTCACCAATAACATGATTTAATTTTACCCTTTCTCTTTTTTCTGCTTGACAGGCTCATCAGCATGTTGGCAGTGACTTATTTGTGCTAGGTCATTTTCATTTTGTTCCATTGAAAGGTCATCTTCTTTCATATTTTCATTCTATCAAAAAAGTAGCATGAGTTGAATTACATAAACATTTGCAATATCATTCACAAAGTCACAGCTGGGTCACCACAAAATTAAATCCCATGATCCAAGGCATATTTAGATGAACAAGCAGAAGAGCGTCTGGATCCACTGCAACGGGTCATATGAAAATTTGGGTTTCTAAATAAATTAGAGGTTACTGTTTTTATCATTATTTAGTCTTCGTTTTACAAAACTATTCACAGCTTTTAAATACCACCCCCCGACACACACACACACAGACACCTTTTACGTGATTCACTTATGAAAACTTGATGCACACATTTGTAGATGTTTGACACCTTGAACGTCTCTAATCTAGCCTTGTTCCAGGCTGAAAGAGATCAGTGGGTTAAAGGCCTCTTTCTACTTTTTAGCTATATGGTCTAATTATTTAAAGTCTTGATCCTGTTTTCACACTTGTAAAGTGGCATAATAATAGAAAATGCATTGCTGTGAGAATTAACACATAGCGATTGGCATCTCATAGGTGCCCAGTATGTGCTAGTTCCCCCCTGCCCACGGATTGCAGTAGTCAGCCCTGCAGGATCTATCACAGAAGTCACGGTTTATGTTTATTTCCACAGGCATTTTTCCTGATGTCGAGCAGGAAAAATGTCACACACACAGAGTCCTAGGAAAAACTGTGAAGAAGGTGATATTGATGAATGAGCCTGCCCCTGGTCCTCTGGCAGCCCCTTTCTTAGCTATCCTTTCTACTTGTCCCTAGGCATACAACCCATTCTCATAAGGCACTCTTTAATAGCGGTGCTGATACCCACAAAACACTGAGTGGCAATGAGTTAGCTTGGAACCCCACTCTTCGGGTTACTTATATTCTAATAGTTTATTCTTGGAATTCCAGTAAGTCCTTATGGCAAAAACTGCTGGTGGTTCCCCAAGATCCATTTTCCTCTCTTCCTATAGTAATTAAATATTTATCGTGGCACATGGCCACCCAGATGGAGATGACATTTCCAAGCTTCTTTTGCAGCTAGGTGTAGCTATGTGACTAAGTTCTGGCCAATGGAATGAAAGTGAAAATGCCATGTGGCAGCTTCTGGGAATTTCCCTGAAGTGGCAGCTTCTCACCCTCATTGTCCGTCCTGCTGCTTAGGACATGAATGTGACAGCTGGAGCTCCATCTCGACCGGGGGTTGATCTCAGGTATGGAGGCTGCATGTGTTGGGACTCCAGGATAGAAGGAGCAGGGGTCCCTGAGGACTCCACGGAACAGATTCATCACACTAGCTCTGTACTTCCTATCCCTGGATCTTAACATGAGGGAGAGAGAAAGAAATTCCCATCTCCTTTAATCCTCTGATATTTTGTGTTTAATTATGACCAACAGCCAAATATAATTTTAACTAATACAGTTCCCAAGACTCTAAAGATAGGCTATTGGTCTTTATGACAGGCAGTAGAGAAGAAAATTGGGGGCAGGGATATTAGGAAAAGTGGCTGAGAGAGAAAGTTGTCTAATCGACTATCATTAAATGGCTTCCCATTCTGCCTGTGGGTAGAGTTAGCTCCTGTCTGTTCCGGGTAAGTGTGCACATTACTGTATTTCTGTGTAAACACCCCACAACCCTATGACTAGAATAGACCATAGGAGGTGACATGGTGCACTTCTTTTCTTTAATACAAAACACAAGGTCATCATGCCCAAGTTAAGAGAATCTCTGTTATTTTGAGAAAATCTGTAGGAAAGCATACACTCTATGAGGAAAGTTGAATCTTGGCAGTTTCTATTTGGCCCAGAATTTTGGGTGAGAGGGGCTCTCCCAAAGACTTTTGCCTCCCAGGCCTCTAGTGCCCTTATGTTGCAGTTCAGCCTTGCCTGGTGTGGCTCCAGAAGGCAGGCTCAGAACCACAGCCTTTCTCTGATGGGATCGTGACTTTTCCAGCTGCTTCGAACATTACCCAGAATTACATAGGGAGGAACAGAAAGTGACATCAGGTTACGGTGAAAGACACTATGAAGGTATGACTGAGCAAGCCACAGAAGTACTGCTGGACCCCTAGGCTGCCAAGAAGAAAGGAAGAGGGCACAACAGGGTAGGGTGAGTAGAGGGAGACAGTCCAGCACCCTCCGGAAAAAGAGAACCAGCCACAGCCCACAGAAGTCAACTGCTCAGGAAACACCCAAAGTGCATGAGTGTGTTCCCCTAAGAGGACTGGACACGGTGCAGGTAGGCTGCGGGGCGACCAGAAGCCGGAATGTCAACACCACCTGCGTTTGTTCCTTCTTCCCCGGTAGGTAAATCCTTTGACATTTACTCTACTTGGTGGCTGGGTCTCTGCCAGCATAGTCTTGGCCAGTATTTTGACAGTTTCAAGATCTCCACTGATTGCAAATCTCATTTTCTCCTGGGAAACTGGCAGGAGCAGTGGAGTGGGAGGTGCAGCAAGGGGTGAGGGTGCAGGAATAATCAGAGGGAAAATAAGTCTACAATGTATCTCCCATCTCCTAAATGTCCCCACAGCGTATTTGTGTATATCCACAGAATAAAAAGTCTAGAAGGATAGATATCAAATATTAATAATACTATTGTTATATTTGGGTAGTAAAATAATGGCTGGTTTTTATTTTCTTCCTTGAGCTTTTCTACATTTCCCAAATTTTCTATGATAAATACATGTCACTATTGTCAACAGAAAATGTTTGTGTTTTAAATGTTCTATTGAATTTGATGAGGGAAACCAGAAAGGAGTGCTTTCTGTTTCCCTGAACTTCTTGCACATTGGAACTACTGTATATAACAGCCCTTTTGGGAGGGCACACCAGGTCCTCATTCTGTCTCTGGAAATGGAGGGGAGCAGTAACGCTGATGGGGAAAAGCAGCTGCTCCCTTCTCTTCTCCTCCGTGTGGCCAGTAAGAAGAAGCAAAAGAAGAGGCAAAGGATATAGTGTTTTCTGCCACCGCAGCGCTCCATAAAGAACAGTGACCAAATTAAACCATAGCTTTAGAAATATGATGGTCAATAGTAGTACTTAATGTCTGTACATAAACAGCCATTTTAGTAAACAGGTGTTTTCTTGGGCAATGGCATTGGATACGAGTGACTTGATATAATACATGTTTGGGAGGTTTGGGCGGATCCACACAGGGCTGGCTGGTCTATGCCTTCTGATTAGGACTACAGTTAAATTATTTTTAAGTTTTTTCAAAAGGATATCCAAAAAAAAAATGCAGTCCTTTAGGACCAGAATTCTCTTTCTAGTTATAAATTATCTTCAATTAACAATGATAAGAAAATTTAATATTTTTAAAAGCTTTTATTTATTTATTTGAGAGAGAAATAGCAAGACAGAATGAGCGGGGGGGGGGTGTGTGAGAAGGAGGCTCCCCACTGAGCAGGGAACCTGACGCAAGGCTTGATCCCAGGATCCTAGGATCATGACCTGAGCTGAAGACAGACACTTAACTGATTGAGCCACCCAGGTGCCCATAGAAAATTTGATATGTTTTCTTTATCCTCCAAACCCAGATTTTTAAGTGAATCTGGAAAAAGAATTGTGTATAAAGAAAAGAGTAGCCAGCCTTACACGCCAGTGGTAAATAAATGGCCGATTCAAACTGCGATAGAAACATTACAAACATTATCAATGTTCAGACAAACATATCCAATGTTAAAATGTGAAGAATCAGGTTCTCTCGTAAGTTGCTGGTTGGGGGAAAAACCCTTTAACCATATCTATGGAAAATTTTGAATGTGTACGTCAGTGACCCAGAAAATCCACTTCTAAATATCTAAAGAAACACAGGTGTGCACAAGGAGGCAGTACAAGAAAGTTCAGTAGGAATGGTTTCTAATGGGGTAAAAAAATGGCAACAAGTATCCACAAGGAGGTGTCTGTGTGATCTCTAGTATATAATACAATATAACGCTGCTATGAAAAAGAACAACAGAGACAGATCTCTAAGACATATTGTTGGGTGAAAAAAGTAAGTTAATGAAGGTATCCATAGAGTATGACAGATCATTTATATAGAAACTAAAACACAAAATTATACCATATATATATATATATATATATATATATATATATATATATAAAATGAGGACATATGTTTGAATGTAAATGTATTGAAAAGGCTGAAGCAATAACAGTGTTTATCCCTGAGGAAGTGGAATGGGGACCAGTATTAGAATTCCCATTAGGTAAAGTTAAAGCATTAACTTTTCAGTGATGTTTCAATTTTTAACAAGGAGAAGATGTTTATGTATTATTTCTGCAGTTTAAAATTAATTTCTAACAACTTCTTAAGAAGAAAAATGGTCACTTTACAGTGCAAAAACCTAACAAACACACTTAACCACATATCAAGCTTAACATCCCCAGTACTAAATCATGTTGATAGCGTCTGGCCCAGGTATGAGGTGATAAGGGTACTTCACGTCTGGGGTGTCCTTCCTCCAAACCTATAACCCCAGGGTAACCACAAGAAGACAATCAGACAAATTCAAGTTAAGGAATGTTCTACAGGTTGCCTGGCCAGTACTCCCAAAGACCATCAAGGAAAGCCTGAGAAGCTGGCACAGGCCTGAGGCAACTGGGAAACATGACAATCAAAGACACCGTGGTACCCTGAAGCACAAAATAGACATTAATGGAAAAACCAGTGAATTCTAAATATAGTCTAGTTTAGATATCAGTAATGTACCAGTGCTGGTTCCTTGGGTGTGACAAAGTAATATAAGATGTTAATAATAGGAGAAATCTGACCGGGGATTCCCAGGAACGCTTTGTACTATCTTTGTAACTTTTCTGTAAATCTAAAACTACTCTGAAATAAAACATTCATTTTCTAAAAAACAAACAAACAAAAAAAAAAACCTCCCTAGAGAAAGGCTACTGGTGAATAGTATTCACTGAAAACTGATCAGAAACTGTCCTGAAGTTGTGCTATATACTTTCGAGCTGTCAAAACGGGCAGTCCTATGAGGTTTGCTTTCCTTCATGCAGAAGGCCCTTAAGAAAGTTATTTTTCATGGTGTATGGACTGTCCCTTGCCAACTTCAGAATCAGAATGCTGACCAGCGTATAGATGCTAAAATTCATACTTGACTGCTACATGCTTGCAAAATAGTCACAGAGCTTTAAAATTCATCCCCACATTCCTGTGACTCCTCCCATCTGTCACCTTTAACTTCATCCTACTCTCCCCTAACTGGTATTCAACATTCAGAATGGCTTTCAGATACTGTATAAAGGGCCTCGACCAGAGCAGAAATACGTAAGGAGGTCACAAAGTAACACCCACGGGAAAATGTGTGGGAAAGTAGAAAACCATGGATTGTTGCCTCAGGATTTTCTGTCTCAAACGCCGTGCTACTTTCTGTTCCTGTCTTGGAAAGCTCTTCTCTAGCATGGCTGACTCCTTCTCATTCATCAAATGTCAGCTCAGATGTCCCCAACTCTGAAAGAGCTTGGTCCATCTATCAGAAGGTGCTCCTCTCTCTATCCCACAGTCCCCTCGTCCTGTGGTTTTCCGCATGGCACCCACAAGTTAGAGATGTAGATTAGCTCTTTTGTTCACCTGTTTATCGCATGTTTCATTCCCTGAGCAGCACAGTTCCTGGCACAAAGGTAGCATCCATGTAATAATCACTGAATGAATGAATGAATGAATGAATGAATGAATGAATGAATGGACAGGAAACTTGCATGACACTAACATGCAGGGTAATTTGTGTGTGCTATATGTCTCCCCTTAGGCTCCACCTCTGCAATCTATAGGTGTTCTAAGTCTCTTCAGTGTCTATTTACCATAAATCAACTTGAAAATAGGTGCTCACATTTTTCTCCTTTTGGTCAATTCCAAGAACAACATTTACAAGTCAGTAAATAGTCAGAGGAAGTGGTTTTCTTTCTTTTCCTTTTGCTTGCTTTTCTTTTCTTTTCTTTTCTTTTCTTTTCTTTTCTTTTCTTTTCTTTTCTTTTCTTTTCTTTTCTTTTCTTTCCCCCTCCAATTTAACACTGGGCAACTGCATTCAAAACAGACTTTGGTGAAAGCAGAGACTGCATTTCGTCATACCCTGACTTTCCACCTCATGTGCAAATGGAGGGGAGCAGTAACAGAGAATGACAGGAAATGTTAGTTCTCTCCCCTGTGTGGCTGGGCTCCCTGCTCACACTGTGGCTCTTAGTGTTTTCTGCCTTTCAACAGAAAATTGAGTCACCATCTCTTGCTCTTGCCTGCACTTCCTGCTTTTCCTTGGTAACCTCCTTCGTCCCCTAAGTCCCCATGGGCATTGCTACAATTCTGGTCTGCTGGTCCAGCCAGACCCTGGACCATCACTTCTCCATGACTTCAAACATGAAGCTCTTCACCTCTGACTCCTTCTTCCTTTGCCTCCTACCTCTCCCTTATTCATATTCACATCTTTTTACCCTTGTCTGGCTCTCCAGGAATTTAATTGCCCCTATTCTCTCAGTCAAGGAGGAAAACAGATTTGTGGTAGCCCTCAAATGTTAAAACCAGAATCTGAGGTAAAGGAGGATATATCAGGATCAAGAGCTAGACTGTCAAGGATCTTAGGAGCAGAGGTCTTATTTAGTGATAAGGGCTGACTCTATCTTTGACCTCCTCCCTTCTTTCCTACTCCCTACCTCCTTACCCTTAAGTTTGGTTCAAGAAGCAAAAGAGCTGGATGTTTTTAAATGTCCCCTTGTGAAATACAAATCAAATCCACAATGAGATACCACCTCACACCAGTCAGAATGGCTAAAATTAACTAGTCAGGAAACGACAGATATTGGCGAGGATGCAGAGAAAGGGGAACCCTCTTACACTGTTGGTGGGAATGCAAACTGGTGCAGCCACTCTGGAAAACAGTATGGAGGTTCCTCAAAAGGTTGAAGATAGAACTACCCTATGACCAAGCAATCGCACTACTGGGTATTTACCCCAAAGATACAAATCTAGTGATCTGAAGGGGCACCTACACCCCAATGTTTATAGCAGCAATGTCCACAATAGCTAAAATATGGAAAGAGCCCAGATGTCCATTGACAGAGGAATGGATAAAGATGTGGTATATATACACAATGGAATATGACTCAGCCACCAAAAAATGAAATCTTGCCATTTGCAACGATGTGGATGGAACTAGAGGGTGTTATGCTAAGCGAAATAAGTCAATCAGAGAAAGACAATTATCATACGATCTCACTCATATGTGGAATTTAAGAAAGAAACAAAACAGAGGATCATAGGGGAAGAGAGGATAAAATAAAAGACGAAATCAGAGAGGGAGACAAATGATAAGACTCTTAATCATTGGAAACAAACTGAGGGTTGCTGTAGGGGAGGGGCATGAGGGGATGGGGTAACTGGGTGATAGACATTAAGGAGGTCATGTGATGTAATGAGCTCTGAGTATTATATAAGACTGATGAATCACAGACCTGTACCTCTGAAACCAATAATACATTATATGTTAATTAATGGAATTTAAATAAAGAATGTTAAAAAAAAATACCCCCTTGTTAGTATAAGGTCTTCCTGGTGACACATGGGATAAGAAAAATGTACTATTTTCTTAACTCTGGCAGGATGTTAGCTGAAGAAGGTGACTGGTAGTTGCAGGCCCTGTCAGGGAATTCAGAGGCCAGGGAGATCCATGCCTGGATATGCTGTTATCTGTTCCTGATCTCTTTGGCCAACTCATTTTTTATTAGATTCTCTAGATACTTATCTTAACAGGTTGATAAGTTATAGAAGTTGTGGTGTGTGTGTGTGTGTGTGTGTGTGTTTGTTTGTGTGTACACATGCATGCATTTATGTGTTTGCTTCCAGCCAATCTGTAACTCATTTAGGTTTCACTTTCTCCCCTACCCAGCCTGGGATGATGGACCATGAGAGTGCTTCTCTCTCTAGCATTCTACTAAACTTCTCCATTACCTTCAACTTTATGTATAATTTCTACAATTATCTTTAGGGGTGAAAATAATAGGATTATTAGGCAGATTGGGCTCACTAAAAGTCATGCCCTCTTACTTCAACTGGGCCCTCTGGCTACATGGTCATCCTTTTATTCTTTTCTCATTGGGGGCCCTGTGGCCCACCTCCTCACAGGTCACTTTCACCTTCCATCTCACTAATGCAGACATCCTCCCCTTTTCTCCTCTCTCTCTGTGACAACCAGGGTCACTTACAAGCTACCACATCTTATCCTTTTGTACCTGACAATTCTATATATCTTGTTCACCTCAAGGGAAGTGATGCCATTCTCCCTTTCTCAAAATTACTCCTTCAACTGGTTTCTTCCTCCCAACCTGTCCTCTTTCACTAGGGTCATCTGTTTCTCAAATTTACCCTTTCATATCTTCCATCTCTTCTTCTCCACTGCTCATTCCTCCCAGACCATAAACATATTGAGTCTTCCCATCTTAAATAAGCAAAGGAAATAAAACTCTTCCTTACAGCAACAAACAATAGCAGATTATTAAAAAATGGTACAGTATCATTGTAAAGACAAATATCCAATAGCTTTGTATAGAAATTGCCTTTCATTGCCAAACTTCAGGCTTATCTTATGTAGTAGCTATCTACCTGGCTTCCCTGCCTCCAATCTCTCCCTCTTCCAATCCAACTAACAGCTTGCTGCCACATCAATCTTCCTAAAAAATACAGCTTTGTATATATCACTTCCCTTACAGGATAAAGTACAAATTCCTTTGTCTGAAATATATGGGCATTCAAAAATTCAACTTGCTCTATCCTCCCCCTTAAAAAAAAAACTTCTCTTCCTTATATTTCCACATGAATCTTTCACTCAACCAAACTGGCCTTGAACACTCCACACACAGTGTCTCCTCTGCATTGTTGTTCATGCTTCCCTCCTAGAATGTGCTTCCCTCTCCACCACCACTTCCCTCAGCCCCACAATTCCTTCAAACTCAGTTCAATTTCCTCTGCCTTCAAGAGGCTTTTCCCAAAAGAACCAACCCTGGGGGAACCACTTTGCCTCTAAACACTAACAATATTTAACAACTGTCCAACTCTTTTGGTGTTTAGCACAAGAATGTGCAGCTTTGCATTGGTATGTGGTGGGTAAGTATATGTCCCAGCAGCATTATCTTATATTATACCTCTTTATATCCCTCTTTTTAATTAGCATTTAATCTTTTTTATAACAAAAATAAACCTGGCTGGGTAATAAAGGTTTTATGCGGAGGGTCTCTGAAAAACTACCAAAGTAAATTTCTAAGGTCTACATTCAGGTAGTGAGTTGAACAGAAAGGCATATTGGTTATTTCTTCCTGTTGTACCTGGTAGAGGTCGATGTTGCTGTAAATACTCTCCCAGATGTGGTCATAGTTGCACTGATGCAAACCCTGGGAAGCCACGAAAGTTGGATGAGATGGAGCCAGCATGACTGTCTTTGCAGCATGGTCTTGGAGCACTTGCATTACTCGCTCAGAGCTGGAAATCTCAAGTAGAATGAGGAAAAGGAATGGTTCAGCAAAGGGTTATTCCCTTCTTCTCAGCAAGAATTTGGTCATATATACACAAATAGGAAAGAAGCCCGAGGTGGGGCTTTACTCAGTTAAAAAATAAGATCAGACTCAAACATCATGATTGCCTTTGGTATGTCCATCCATTCAACATTGTAAGTACTTAAATATACATAGCAGCTCATTTAAAATTATGTGACAACCCTCTAAACACAATAGCAGATTGTACCCCCACAAGTGTTGTGGCACCAATAAAAAGATAAACACCCATCATTTTGGGTACAAACCCTGTTTGCTATTAAGAAGCTGCCAGGAGATGGAGGAAGAGAAAACTGGGTAGTATGAGGAAAGCACAGGCTTTGTAAGGACGCAAGCCTGGGCTCATATCTCTGCTGGAATCCTGACTTCACTACACAGAGCAGGAAAAATCAACCTAACAAGAACACTAATGATGTCTCCCAGGATTGTTGCAAGAATGCCTGGCATGTAGTAGGTACTAAATAAATGTTCCTTCTCCTCTTCTGGAAGTAAAGGATCAAATAATAGTCCCAGAGTTGAATTTCAATGGCAGTGATACATGTATTATGGTATTTCAGCCATTTTAATATCACAAGGAACTTCAATTATCATTTAGTCCAATCCCTAACAAAACCCAATGGCATTTTTTGCAGAAGTAGAAAAATCCATCCTAAAGTTCATATGAAATCTCAAAGGACGCCAAATAACCAATGTAATTTTGAAAAAGAAGAACAAAATTGAAGGACTCACACTTTCTGATTTCAAGCCATATTACAAAGCTACAGTTATCAAAATGGTGTGGTCCTGGAATAAATTGGGCATCTAGACCAACAGAACAGAATAGAGAGACTAGAAATAAACCCTCGAGTATATGGTCAAATGATCTTAGGCAAGGATGTCAACACCATTCAACAGAGAAGGAACAGTCTCTTCAACAAATGATTCTAAAGAAAACAGGATATCCACATGCAAAATAATGAAGTTAAACTTTTATTGTACACCATACACAAAAAATTAACTCATAATGGATTAAAGATCTAAACATAAGACCTAACACTATAAAGCTCTTAGACAAAAATAGGGGGAAATCTTCATAACATTGAATTTGGCAATGATTTATTGGATATGACACCAAAAGCGCAGGGGAAAAAAAAGCAAAAATAGATAAATGTGACTACATAAAACTTTAAAACTTCAGTGCATCAAATATACAATTAACAGAGTGAAAAGACAACCCATAGAATGATGTAATATATTTGCAAATTATACATCTGATAGGGGGTTAATATCCAGAATATATAAAGAACTAGAGCTCAACAACAACAATAAAAATCTAATAACCGAATTAAAAAATGGGCAAAGGACTTCTATGGACATTTTTCCAAATATGATATACAAATGACTGATAAACATATGAAGAGATTCTCAAAATCACTAATCATCAGAGAAATGCAAAGCAAAACCAAAATGAGATTATCACCTCATCCATTAGGATGGCTAATAAAAAGAAGAAGAAGGAGGGAAAAGGAAGGAAGGAAGGAAGGAAGGAAGGAAGGAAGGAAGGAAGGAAGGAAGGAAGGAAGGAAGGAAGGAAATAACAAGGACTGGTGAGAGTTCAGGGAAATTGGAACCCTTGTGCACTGTTGGTAGTATTGTCAAGTGCTGCAACTGCTATGGAAAATAGTATGGAAATTCCTCAAAAAATTAAAACAGAATTACCTTATGATCCAGCAATTCTATTTCTGGGTTTATATCCAAAAGAATCAAAGGAAGGATCTCAAAAAAGTATTTACATATCCATGTTCACAGCAGCATTATTCACAGTAGCCATGAGGTGGAAGGACCCAAACGTCCATCAACAAATAAATAGATTTATTTTAAAAGTGGTGAATATACACAAGGGAATATTATTCAGCCTTAAAAAGGAAGGAAATTCTGATATATCCTACAACATGGGTGAAACTGGCTGGGTAAAATAAGCCAGTCATAAAAAGACAAATACTGTCTGCTTTCACTAATAGGTGGTACCTGAGTAGTCAAACTCACAGAGACAAAATTAGAATGGTTGTCACCAGGGACTAGAGGGAGGGAAGAATGAGGAGTTATTGTTTGATGGGTAAATAGTTTCAGTTTGCTGGATGAACAGTTCTGGGATTTACTTAATGCCACTGAACTGTACAGTTAAAAATAGTTAAAATAGTAAATTTCATGTTCAGTGTATTTTGCCACCATTTAAGAAAAGAGGGGAAAAATAGTATAAAGAGGTCCCATGTACTCTTCACTCCATTTCCCCTGATGTTAACATCTTGCAAAACCATAGTACAGTATCACAACCTGGATATTGACTTTGATCCAGTCAACTTATAGAAGAGATCCATCACCACAAGGATCCCTCATGTTACTCTTTTATAGCCATACTCCCTTCCCTTCCTCACCAGTCTCCCCTTAACCCCTACAATCCACGAATCTGTCTTCATTTCTCTACTTGGTCATTTCAAGAGCATTGTATAAATGAATGCATATAGTTTTTATGGGACTGACTTTTTTTCACTCATATAGTTCTCTGGAGATTCATCCAGGTTCTTGAGTGTATCACTAGTTTGTTCTTTTTTTGCAGCTGACTGGTATTCCACGGTATGGGATGTACCACAACTAGTTTATTTACCCACTGGAAGACATCTGTGTTGTTTCCAGTTTTTGGCTATTGTGAATAAAGCTGGTAAAATGTTCATGAAAACAAAAAGGAGAGGAAATTTGGTCACATGCTACCACATGGATGAATCTTGAGGACATTGTCCTACGTGAAACAAGCCAGTCAAAAAAGACTAATATTGTATGAGTCCACTTTCATGAGGTATATAAAGGTAGTTGAATTCAGAAACATAAAGTAGAATGGTGGTTTCTAGGGGCTGTGGGGAGGAGGAAGTAGGGAATTGTTGTTTTATAAGTACAGAGTTTCAGTTTGGCAAGATGAAAAAGTTCCAGTAGATCTGTTTCACGACAGTGTGAATACACTGAACACCACGAAACTGCACTTAAAATTATTAAGATGAGAAATTGTATCCCATGTGCTTTTTACCACAATAAAAATAAGATAATTTCATCCAGTATTTTTGTTTCACAGATGAGGAAACAAACTCAAGGAGGTTGTGCGTTAGACCAATATCACACAGAGACTTAGTGCCAAAGCTGGAACAATTGTTACTTTCTATTGAAAATTAACAGTATTATAAAATTTGGGCAATTAGATTAGAAAGTTCCAAATAAAGCCTTCATGGCAAATCCATGGCTAACATTTCTTAAAAAGGAAAGAAAATTCAATTTTCTGAGAATGATTTTAGCAAGAATTTTACCTACTAGGGAATATGGTTATTTTCTTACCTTCAAAAACTTTGCTTGGAGTTGCATTAATACATCTATTCTTCTCCGTTCTTTTAGTTTGGTCAAAATCTTCTTTTGCCAAGGATCACATTTTGGCTTAATCTAGTGGACAAACATGTTCACAAAAAGTCACAACATAACAGAATGGTTCTCAATAAAAGTTGCAAGCAAAGAGATTCAAGGACCTTCTGAAATGGGATCTAGCCTTTGTGCTAGAAAGTGTGTTAGAGCATGTGAAGTCTTGGAAAAAGTCTGCATGGGTTCACAGATCCACGGAGGGAGATGGCAACAGCAGTTCCTGTTGGTGCGTGGCCTATGAGATGCATTAGCTTCATCTGGGATGACACAGCACCATCCATGAGCAGGAGGGACCCTAAATCCATCAGTGTTGGACACCACATTTGACATATAGGGCAAGAGAAGTTCTCCCACAAAGACTCGACATGTAAAATTTTATCTTACCAGTAAACAGGGCATATTTCAAAATTTAGTTTTATAGCTGTAAATACATCAACATACTTATAACTTTCAAACTTATATCTAGCTCTAAGTTCCAGTATGTGATATCCAACTATCTCCTTGATATCTATAGGTGGAAGGCAAATGTAACAATCTAGAACAGAAAGTCTGGCTTTTCCTACACCAATCACCTATTTGCTCAAGTCCCATTACTTAGGAGTAATCTTCGATTTCTCTCCTTTCCTTCCATTCATCTTTATCAAGTAAGACTTCTTTCCTACACAATATAGCTGATCCTCATTATTTATGGATTTTGTATTTGCAAATTTTTCTCACTAAAATGTAGCCATAACCCCAAAATCAATACTGGCAGATCTATCCTGGTTATTTATGGACATGCAGAGAATGGTGAAAAATTTGAATCACCCAACTCCACATCCCCAGCTGAGGTCATACAAGGAGACATTCAGTCTTCTTGTTTCAGCTCTCATTCTGTAAACAAGTGTCCTTTTTGTGGTCTAGTTAGTGACACATTTCTATATTTTTGTGTTTTTTGTTGGTGATTTCAATGTTTAAAGTGGACCCTAAGTATAGTGCTGAAGGGTTGCCTAGTGTTCCTAAGTACAAGGAGGCTATGATATGTCTTATAGAAAAAATATTTATGTTTGATAAGCTTTGGGCATGAGTTACAGTGCTTTTGGCCATAAGATCAATGTTAATGAATTAAAAGCATATATTAAAGTATCTTTAAACAGAAATACACATAAAGCAAAGTTATGCATCAATCAGTTGATGAACCTAACCTTATATTTCTCTTATGAGCAATGGTTCAGTATTTGTTAATTCAGTGTTTGTGACAATTTTATAGAACACAGCTTCCCCAAACAATGAGGATAAACTATACTTACCACTACCCCAAATCATCTTGTTTAATCTCCTTACTTGTGTATCGTTTGTGAATTGTGTATCTCAGGAACCAAGGGTCATTCCTGACACATAGTATATACTCAGTGAATATTTTTTGACTCAAAAGCTGGATTTATACAACCCAATTATATCTTTGAGTGCTATTCCTGGTTCTAGCCAAGTAGCCAAGATCACTAACAAGAAGAATGGAGTTCTGACCCAACAGAGAGTAAAGGAGTATGGGGACTTTCCACAGAAGGCAGGTCAACATGGCTAGCTTCAACACAGACCCAAGGCATGAAGGAGATGGGGGAACCTGGTGTACAAGGCCAGGGACCTACCCTTAGTCCTATGGGACAGTTTTCTTAGGACATTGAGGAGAGGGGACAATAGGAATGTGACAGACCTGGTGCTGCCAGGTTGTTTGGCCTGGGCAGAAGATACTTTGTGACAGGTGACTGTCACCACAGGTCTCCTTACCTTTATAAAGGAAATCCAGTTAGCTCTCTTTTTCAAGGCCATACCATGTCCTGCCAAACCCAAATTCTCCACTTTAGCTATCTCAGCATCATAATCTGGAAATGTTTGCATTCTCTGTTGCTCCATGAAGATGCTTTGAAACTTTTGGGAAACCTAAATAGGATTAAGAAGAGAGAAGTGGAACCCAGAAAAAGTCTCAGATTGTAGGCAATTTCAAAAACAGCTACTGATTGCCTTTGAGACAGTCTTGGAGTTAAACTAATTCATAAAACATGACTCTGTCACAGTAACAGACATTGAATATATATACCTGTGAGGCACATGTATTCAGTCGACTGATTATCATAATTGCATATGTATGTGTTACTCGTTCTGAATATCTGCTCCAAAGATTGGAAATTGTGCAATATATTTATTTATATGTATTTTGAGATGTACCCCAAATGGGAAGTAAATTTGTCCACCTTTAGAAATACATTCACTTTTTTTGGTCACCTGGTAAACTAGAAAATCTAAAGGTTAGATAAATCCTCATTCCAGAATCCTGACCAGGATGTTGCCAGAGAGAAGGTTCTAGATGCTGGGACCCGTTAAAACTCTTTAAGGTACCTCAGCCAATTCCTTCACCTCTCATTTTCAGACTGAGGCTACTAGTGCTTTCTGTGGCATAATTCCTCCTGCCAAAATGTAGGACACTTCTCCCCCCCTTCTCCAGAGTGGGCCCAGACTTCCTGAGCCTGTGGTAGTACCTTCCTCATTGCACTAGCCATACTACATCATGATTTCCTCACTACCTGGTGAACTTCTTGAGGGCGCAGACTATGAATCTCAAGAACCAACCACATGGTCATGGTTGCATCCACAACAGTGTGGATGTAATTAATTCCACTAAATTCTGCATTTATGAATGGTTAAAATGGTCAACCTTATGTATATTTTATTACACACACACATACACGCACACACATGCACACACTGCTGGCACATACTAGGGGCCTTAACAAAGGTTTCTGGAATGAGAAAGTAAGTCTAATGAGTCACAGAGCTAAAGATTCTTCCAGTTAATGCCGATACCTTGTGGGCTATGATATCCAATACTGTTGACCCTAGCTACGTGTGGCTGCTTAACATTTAAATGTGAATACATTAAAATTAAATAAAATTTAAAATTTAGTTCTTCAGTTACACTACCCACATTTCAAGTGCTCAATAGCTGCATGGTTGACATATTAAACCATACAGATTCAGATCATATCCATCAGTGCAGAAAGTTCAATGAGACAGTGCTAGTCTAGGGCTAGGGTGGCAAAGTTCTCCTTAAAGGGCCAGACAGTAAATATTTTAGCCTTTGCAGACCATACATAGATCTCTGTTGCAACTACTCAACTCTGTAGTTGCGGTGTGAAAGCAGTCAAAGGTAATATGTAAATGAATGGGTATGGATGAATTCGATAAAACTTTATTTAAAAACAAAACAAAACAAAACTGTGGTGGACTGCAGGTTATACTTTGCTTATCCTGCTCTAAGGAATTAGAGAACCAGAGTAAACAGTACCCAAATATAAGAACTCTTCCTACACATAAAAAAAAAAAATTGTTGTAATGTGATTATCCTGTGAGCACAAGCATTGCACATAATACTGTTATAAGAAAGTTAGAAGTGGAAACTATCACTGTATAAAGGAAAAAAGCTATTCTTCGGGGTAAGTTTTCTCAATGGCCTCATGTTTTTTTTTTTTTGTTATCATTGATGATAGTCTACTGTGTTATAATTTATTTGTATTTATTTTGACTCTTTTAAAACACCATTGTATTCTAATTCCAGTTTTCATCTATCATAATACTTGCTGATAAGGACGGTAAGGATACTCCCATAGAAGCACTCTGTTGTAGGGGTGCCTGGGTGGCTCAGTGCCTGGAGCGTCTGACTCCTGGTTTTAGCTCAGGTCATGATGTCATGGTCGTGAGACTGAGCCCCCTGTTGGGCTCTGTGCTCAGCTCAGAGTCTGTTTCAGATTCTCTCTCCTTCTCCCTCCTGCTCACACTTGCTTGCTCTCTCAAGTAAATAAATAAAGTCTTTAAAAAAAAAGAGAGAGAGAGAGAAGTGCTCTTCTGTAGACATTGCTGCTGGTGATAATGAAAAGAAAGGCAAGAGCTAAAACATCATTGCCTTCAAAGAAACCAGAGGAAATGCGATACCACCGGTTTCAGGGAGCGTAAAGAGCCTATGTTACATACAGAAATAATCTTACTAAAATCATGCAGAACAAGCACACATGGAAGTGAAACCTGAATGTCAAGGCAAGTGGTGATAGAGAAGATAGTGGTTTCTTCTTACACAAAGTGCATTCAAAAACATTCAGATTTGATTTTTGCCTGTTTGGATCAATCAGTTTATTACTTTTACCTAGCAAATATATATACTTGCAAATATTATACACCCAGAGCTAGAGAAATATCTCTATTGTGGATACTCTAGCTGAAAACTTTATATTATAAACTTGAAGCTGTTTATACATAATCCTATTTTTCCCTTTGAAATAAGTTTTAACATGGCTTTTGTTAATATGAGGCTTTTTTAAAGGAAGTGCAATACTGTGTTAGAGCAGAGCAGATTGCATGACTTTAAAAATCACTATGCAATATAAACTCTATTGAATATATAAAGCATTTTGCCAATAGGAGAGCTATTACAACACATTGTGAGAATCAAAGGGCTTGAGCCTCTAGACAACTCCATCAGGCAAATCTGTCAAATCTTGGCTACATTTACATTACCTACTATGGACTCTAACCTACTTTTTTCTTTAAATTCTGCAAAAAAAAAAAAAAAAAGCAATCCTGCAATCCCTCTGGGTTGTATATTCAAGGGTCCCAGTACTCTCTTTTTAATGCACTTTTTAATTTTTAATTTTTATTTATTTTTATTTTTTTTTAAAGATTTTATTTATTTATTCAACAGAGATAGAGACAGCCAGCGAGAGAGGGAACACAAGCACGGGGAGTGGGAGAGGAAGAAGCAGGCTCATAGTGTAAGAGCCTGATGTGGGGCTCGATCCCATAACGCCAGGATCACGCCCTGAGCCGAAGGCAGACGCTCAACCGCTGTGCCACCCAGGCGCCCCTAATTTTTATTTTTTTATAATAATTTTTTATTATGTTAAGTTAGTCACCATACAGTACATCCCTAGTTTTTGATGTAGAGTTCCATGATTCATTACTTGCGTATAACACCCACTGCGCCATGCAAAACGTGCCCTCCTTAATACCCAGTACTCTTAACAGAGGGGAGGTTCAACTGCCAATCTAAATTTCACCGATTACTATTATATTTTATCACTCTAGAAACAATTGTGGTAGGAGAGATATCCAACTTTGTGGCAAATAGTAGTGTTTTCTTTCATGAACTCCTATCTTTGTATTAAGAAAGAGTCCATTAAGTACCAAGTTAAAAAGTTCCATTTCCTGAGCAGCATCCCTCAGCTCTTCCACGTCATAGGGGATATTGAAATGGGAGAGCAGGAGCCCCAGCTGAGGTGTCAGTTCTTCTCTTTCGGTCATGTGTTGGGGCAGGAAAAAAGCAGCTTCTGTTCTTGTCAGTCCTAAAAAATCCAAAATCAAGAGCATGAAGACAAATAAACACTAGTCAGGGAGAGAAAATGAAGTGTCCTTTGAGATAAATGGAAGCAGGATCTCCTCTGCTGACAGGGAGAGACATTCTGCTTTGTCCAACCTTCTCTGCTATAATTTACACACTGCACTACACTGCGCCACACCTATCTGGCAAACTCTTGATGCTGGCTTTCTGGGGGATGGAGCAAAGACCACTCACCTTCACAGGGCCTTTAGGAAAAACCCAACAGACACTTTGGAGAATGACTTAGTGGGAGGAGAACTACTTATAGTCCTTTGTGGTAAACTAAGAGCATGATTTATACATTAAACAATAAATTAGGAGGAGGTGAGAGCCTTGATCTCCTTTTGCCTGGCTCACTTCTGTTCATTTCTAAGGACCCAGTTTGGACTCCCTTCCTTTGAGATGCCTTCTCTGATTCCCCACAATTATGTTGGCTGTCTCTTCAGGTGCTTCTGTGTCACTCTGTACATATCCTAAGCAAATATGTCACTCAGAGTAGAAACTCAATTAGGTTTCTTAGTCATCTATAACACAAGATAAGGGCAGGAAGACCATTAAATTGACTCAGATAAGGAAATTATTTTTAAAATATGTAATAGTCAAACTGAAAGAGGTCTTAGATACCACTTAATCTGAAAGGCTTATTTTGGAGATGAATAAATTGATGCCCAATAAGATGAAATGACCTAAACATGCAGGCCCATAGTGAGGCCATGACAGAAACACATCTAGAACTCAGTACTCCTAACTTCATTCATTGCTTCTTTTCTTCTCTCTTTATTTGCCAGTTATAAAGATGGAGATAATAATGGCTAAGAAAAGTGCATATTTTTTCATCAGAAAATATTAAATACTTGTTTATTGAGAAGATATAACTATTTGGTATATAGAAAAATTTCAAGCAAGATCCAGTGACCACATGTGCAAAGTCACAATCTTCTTTCTCCACGTTACCTTAAGGGAAAGAAAACTAATTTCTTACCTGAAATGCTGGTATCCCCAGGGCCTGGAGATGAAGATCTCTGAATGTTAGGGTTGATGTCATCAACACAGACCTTTTCGTTCTGCTGACCAGCCTGAGCAACTTCATCGACAGCTACACTCAGCACTTTGGAGATGGGCAAATACTGGAGGGACTACAGAAAAGCACCACCAAGAGGCCAAATGACAACTCAACTATCACAGAAGCTTCCAGACTTAGGTTCAGGAGCCGCCCTTTGCTTTGATAAAGAAGGCTTAGTAACCTGATAGTTGGGCCTTAGCAACCTGCTCAAACATGGGGTGCTAAATCTAGATCTGAGAGACCTGTTGCAGTCATCAGTGCTAAGCAACCTTAATCTCCAAGTGGGTCTACATTGATCAAGCATCCATCCACACAGACAAGACACTGTGTGAGGTGCTAGGGATACAAAGAAGAATTAAGCTGCGGACCAACCTCAAAGAGTTTACAGTTTAGTGGGGAACGGAGGCTTATGAGCAGTGTGTTATTATACCACATGACTGGTGAGAGAGGATTCAGAGGTAGACACCGTAGTGACTGACTAGGGAAGAGCTGAACTTAGGATGATGGCCAGGTTTCTGGTTTGGGTAACTTCATGGATGGTGGTATCACTGAGATAAGCCATAGAGGAGTAGGAAAAGATTTAGGTGGCAAAATAATTATCCTTCTAAAATGAAAATATGATCACATCACTCATTTATGATGCCTCTGGCTTGGGTTAGGTCCTCTCCTCTGTGACTCTCTTTAGTCTGTGCTTATACTTATTCTATTCTTTTCTTTCCACACTGCATTTCAGTTGACTATTTGCTTGCCCATTTTCCTACCAGCCCGGGACCCAGTTACTTTTCAGCAAAGACCATACTTTTCCTTCATGGCCCTGGACATGTACCTGCCATATATTAGACCCTCATTAGATATTGCTGAATAAAAAAGTGGATCTAAATTGGACATCATTAATTCTGAACAAGCTGATGAAAACAACTTGCAGAGTAAATATGAAATAATACAACAGAGACATCTTTGAGAAAACTAAATTAATGGAGTGGTTTCATTAGAGCAAGATTTCAAAAGAAAAAGTGTTCAAAGTTTTCAAAGAAAAAAGCTAGTGGCTCATTACTTTCCTGTCATTTGTAGAGTAAGTAGAATACAGAAACAGTGACAATCCAAAAGTAGGTAACAGGTGTGAAAAAACAATGCTGACCAGCATGGGAGGACACCACACCATCACATAACTATGTTTCACACACCTGTATGTAGTGGTGAATAGTCCTGAGTGAGTGTAGGTGACACACAAACCACTTTGTGTAAATAGTCAGGTCTTCCTGTGTCACTAAGTTAGAAGGATTGTTTTTTCCCATAAGGAAGTTTTCCCGTGCAACAGACAATCTTTCAGCTCTCTGAAGGGCATCGTTGTACTCCTGCATAATGTAGGCAACTTGTTTCTGTTTAAGAGTAATGCAGAGATAGAACATGGTTATTTGCAAGCCTTATTCTCTTGTGTCATTTGCTTCCAAGCATAGGCTAATGCTGTTTGGGGGCCAAAGAAGAGGCTCCTGGAATATCAAAGTTCTTTCACATTCTGAACTTGACTGATGATGGCAGCAGTCCCATTCTTAGGAGAGACTTCAGCAAAGAGTCAGTGCATACAGATGTTTGGGAACTGAAGACGGTTTCTTAGCTTTTTATCTATAGCAGAGGAAGCAAAATCCATGAAGAAAAATGCATTTTCTATCATACAAAGGTTCCTTCAAATCTCATCTTTAAAAATAGGTGCATTATCTTCTGCCACAGGCAGAGGAGGCAAATAGGTGCATCCATTAGTTCCTTTCCCATCTCTAGCCATGACTTAAAAAAACAGACAAGAGTCATTGTTCATAAGAATGTAAACTGGTACAGCCATTATGGAAAACAGTATGGAGATGCCTCAAAGAATTAAAAATAGGAATACCATATAATCTAGCAATCCCACTTCTGGGTACATATCTGAAGAAAACAAAATCAGCATCTCAAAGAGACATCTGTATTCCCATGTCCACTGCAACATTATTCCCAATAGCCAAGATATGGAAACAACCTAAGAGTCCATTTATGGATGAATGGATTAAGAAGACATGGTACATCTGTATATATATACATATACATATATATATATATATATATGTATATATGTAGTGGAATATTGTTCAGTTATGAGAAAAAAGGAAATCCTAACACCTGTGACATTAGGAATGGACCTGGAGGACATTATGCTAAGTGAAATAAGCGAGACAGAGAAAGACAAATACTGTATGATTACATGACAAATTAAAAAAATGTTAAACTCATAGAAGCAGAGAGTAAAACAGTGGTTACCAGGGGCTACAGGATGGGGAAATATTGGTCAAAAGGATACAAATTTGCAGTTATGTAGGATGAATAAGTCTAGAGATTTAATGTACAGGTATGACAACTATACTTAATACTATGTATTGACAAGCTTATTGACCATTTTGTTTCATTATAAAAAAGAGCCCAAAGGTTCTGTTCCTAGGCTTCCTACCTTGTAAAGAGGATAAAGTTGCTCCATAATCTTACTGTGCTGGCAAAACCTCTTCCATCTAAGCATGTGTAAATATTTACTCTGGGCCAGCTGGGTAATTCTCTCTGTATAATACTTTAACAGAAACAACAATAAAAATTAACACTTAGAATACAATTATAGTAGAAAGGCTGAATTAGACCTAAGGGCACTAACAATAGGAAAATCAGTCTCTGGTTGTTTCAGAAAAATAGATTTTTCTACATGAAGATCATAAAATTAAGAAACCTGGCTCAAGATACCATCAAATTTTAAATAAAGCAAGTATGTGTTTCTAAATCTATATGATTTGCTGCCAGTCTAACAGATTGTGGTTTCATTTATTAATTAGTGAACAATTTTAGCAGTGATATAAAAGCCTGCACAATTGTCTAAGGCTAAGTTCAAAATTTTAAAAACTGAAGTTATGAATCTAAAAAATACAAAGCACATTTTAGGTAAGATTATAGCTTTTAATCTCAGACCAGAAATTTCATTTGGATTTAAAAATAGTTAAACTGACCATTTTTAAATGTTTTATTTTTGATAATAAATTTAATAATGGCTATGGTGAAATAAATAGGACCAGACTCATCCTTCCATCATAAACAACTAGGATATAGGACAAAATAAACAAGACAACTATTTTCTGACATGAGACAACACACAGTGCAGACTGTGGTCCTTGAGAGAAAGGAAACAAATGAAATGAGCCCTACAACCACCTTGGTTTTCTTCCTGGAATAGGCAGTTTTTGAACCAGGGAGTAAGAAAGGGAATCTCAAGCAGAGCATGATGGTCTCTCTGAGTTAAGAAGAAATTGAAGCTTAAGAGGCTGAGCCGGCTGGAGTTTGCAGGGCAGAGGACTGGAAAGGGGGATGGTATGCAGAGAAAGGGCTCCAGAAATCTGCATAGAGATCTCAAACTCAGCACTACTGACATCTGGGACTGGACAATTCTTTGTGGTGGGGGCTGTCCTGTGCATAGTTGGATGTTAGCAGCCTCCCTGGCCTCTTCCCCCTATATGCCAGTAGCAATCCACTCCCCTCCCCAAATTGTTGACAACCCAGAATGTCTCCAGACTTCGCCAAATGTCCACCATCTCCACCCTCTTCTTCTCTCCACTGAGAATCACCGATATACACAAAAGAATGTAGAGTGCCAGAATGATAGGGAAAGAGAATCTTGGATGAAGATAATGACAAAACTTAAATCTGCAAATAGAATCTCAACACCTTTTATTTCTTTGTGATTCATTTATTCAGTCATTGCTAACTAGTTGCTAATGAACTAATTTGTATGCATAATGAGGATATAACTCATAACACAAAAGAACAAAGAATTTTAAAAATCAAAACAATACATGGTTATTATAAGAAATTCAGAAAATATATAAAAAAGAGGAAATTTTTTGTTCTGCCATCCAAAGACAGTGATTGCTAACATTTTGATCTATGTCTATCAAGTGGTTTTTCTATATATTATGTGACCATTAATTATTATCACACACAGACATGTTAGTTTTTGTTCACTAATATTACAGAAAAACATCATAATTTCTTATGCTAAAAATGTTTATTGGTAGAACAACATTCTACCAAGTATCATACTGTTTTTCTTAACTCTTTCTCCTAGTGCTAGATATGTAGGCATTTCTGATTTTTTCACTTTTATCATAATGCTGCAATAATAATCCTTATAGAGAACATTTTCTACCACATTTTGAGTTACTTTATTAAAAGATATTTCCATAAATATCTTCCCAAGCTAAGCCAACACCTTTTTGAGGACACTTGGGACCTTCTTAGTATTGTCTTGCCTCATAATACCAGCGCAGGGAGTAATTGATAGAAAGTCAATTGTTGAGTGACTATAACTAAACTGAACTGAACTATGACATGGGTCTCTAACAAAGAACAGAATTTACCCTAATCAAGTTCTGCAAACTACACAGGTAGAGAAAATCCTACCCTAGCCAGAGGATATACCAGAAAGCCAACTTCATCATACATTTCTATTAATTTCCAGATCTGTTTTTCAGGTAGCAACATGACTTACCTGCAACAGAAGCAAAGGTAAATTTTCAGGAGTGTACTCTCTTCTTAGGCAGCTCTCTAGCTCCCTCTGCATGACATCTGCTTGAACAGCAAGGGGCTTTGACTCAGCCACCTGAACTCAGGGAAACAGAGCAGGCAAACAAAAAGAAATAAGGAAGAAAAATGATCATTGTTTATGACAGCAAATGACATACAATTTCTGATAGTTTTTACACAACACATTATACTGTTATACCTCAGCTTCTGTATAACAAATTTTAATATCACAAATCAAGAAACTGTAAAATTTTAAATCATCACAAAAAGTAGGTATCTCCAAACAAGTAGTGGCCTGTTCTGATCTAGTAGTGAGTATTGGGCTATTTTGGTCTCATAACACTGTCAATAACATAAGCTGGTTGTTTGCAAAAATAAAGTTTTCCTGCTAAATGTTTTCAAAAAGTTAGCAAAATCCAACCTACAATACAGTTGTGTATTACAATTACACTCTCCTACTCACCTGTAAAGTTTTCTTTAGAGCCAGTTCCCTTTCTCTTCTAAAGTAAGAAACGTCCTTTGGCATTCGAACAGAGCTGTAGAAAGATTTATGCAATAGATGCTGTAATTATAGAAACCATCATAAACCAAATTATAGACAGGCCCGGATTAATCTGTAACTCTTCATACCTGCTCATTGTTAAATAACTATGTCATATTATACTGGATTATCGAGAGCATGTACAGACCATGTGCTTCTGTCTTAGTCTGAATCTCTCTTGTGTATACCTTACATTTGATAACCTTTTCCCTGGGTCAATTTTCCTCTCCTTCACCCCAAACATGGTCTTTCCTACTACCCTTGATTTACCTCTCTGGTTTCAATTCCAGAATACAGGAAGAGGCACAATGGTGGAGATTTTTCTTTCCCCCACCTGTATTTCGTCCAGTAACCTCAGCTCTAACAAGTGCTTATCAGACATCTATCTCATCCTACATAAAACTAGTATCTTATAATTTATACAGAATGTTCTTCTTTTGGTGTTCTTGCTAATTTATCAAACATGAAATACTTTGGAAATTATTTTAACCAAATTCTATCATCCAAGCCTAGTTACAAAGGAGTTGTTTGTAAGACTCTGACATGAGAAAGCACAAGCAGCACTGCTATGGGCCCAGGGATGGTGTGGGATCCTGTGGCAGGAAGAAGGGAGCTCTCCCTATTTGGGGTAAGATACACTGCAAGGTTTGGCAGCTTTGGGAACATCAAGGGGACAGCACCCCTGGTGTAGACATCATTTTCTTAAGAGGAAACTTTGCAAACAGTGGCAAGGAAGCCACAGCAGATCGCTGTGGAACACATGTAAGGAACTACATAGAGATTTGAGAGGGATTGCAGGCAGCGGAATTTAGGTTAATATTGTTTGTATGACCCCATTAGTCCCCCTGGGTAAGTTTTAAGGAAAGATGAAAATAGACTGTTAGTTTGTACACTTGTTGGCCGTTGCCCTCACTGGGGGCAGTGGTCCTGTGAAAAGACCAGTCAGGAGGTCCTTCAGCCACATGAGTCAAAGCAACTCATTGAGCCATTTGTGTTGAATTCCCAACTGAAGTTGGAGATAATGCCTCCCTTATCTCCTCACATCTTGGCTTTGATTTAAAAAAAAAAAAATGAGGCCAGCTCTGAAAGGGGCTTAAGAGTAAAAGCATTACTAAATCAAGGCTATAATTTCTGTGATTACTGGATACCTGAATACCAGCTGCAGCCTCATGGAGGTCAAGAACCAGTAACCAACTAGAAAGGAACAGGCAGTCAGGGAAACAGAGGAAGCCCATCCCTTTCCTGCCCTCTTGTCTTCGAATATCTTCGACATGCTGAAAGATTGGGCAGTGTCTTGGGTTTAGCTGCCTGAACCTTCTCTTACTCAAATCATGTTTTTCATCTCAGTTAATCTCGAAGTGCCTATGAATGAGATTGGTGGTGGGTACGTCAACCCACAAAAAAGAGATTCACCTATTTGTTCATCAAGTATTGTTTATTCAACATACAGTCATTCATTTATTCATTCAGCAAGCATTTATGAGACACTTAACGACTACAAAGACTTGGGCTTATAGGGATAAATTGACAAAAGAATGCAGAAAAGAAAAGAAAAGAAAAGAAAAGAAAAGAAAAGAAAAGAAAAAAGAAAAAGGACCAAGGCACCATTATCCTACATTTCTCAATAAATTTTTTTCAATCTAGTGGGGAATGAGAATGCTAAAGTGATTATTAGAAGTGGACATTTTACAATTTCCTTGGACTCCAGAACCTAGTACAACACCTGGCAAATAGAATTTGCTCGGATTTTGTCAGATTAATAGATAGATTCTTCCAGGTGCAGTGTTTAGTGGTTTGGGAGAGTAGAGAAATACAAGGATCCAGAGATTTCCCATCACTCTATTCTAAAAGATAAAAGAGTCGTCCGGAAGCCTTTCTTAGGACAATGTACAAAGAGGAGCCACTTGATTGATACTCAAACATTTAAGATGTAACAGTATCGATGGTAACTTGATCTTTGTATGGTACCTTCTAGTTTTCAAAGTGCTTGAATCTGCATTACCTCACTTGATCCTTATAAGATAGGCAAGGTACATATCTGTAACCTCATTTTTCACAGAAAGAAACAAAAGTTGGGAGAAGTTATAGCTTGCATGGTTCCATTATCTTTTCACTTCATCATACAATCTTTGATCTGCTTCCTACACCCAATGGTTTTAAACATCAAATTATAAAACACACTAATACTGGTTCTTCAGAATCATCTTTGGAGTGAGGTAGTAATGCACCTACTTACTGCTTCTGATCTTCCCTCTCCCACCCTCATCATCCATGTTTTGTTTACTTGGCTGCTCTACCTAACAGGGACCTCATATTGTTCCTTTTGATCAACTGTGGCAGTAATCGAAACAGAGCGTATGAAGGTCCTGAGCCCATGAGACTTGCAACTTAGGGGCTGATCTGGTTACTCTATTTCTCTAAAGGAGATTGCTATCATTGCCAGCATTTACCTATAGAACTCCTAATAAAACACCATTTTGCAGAACTCATTACCAAGTACTTAGCATTATTTCAGTTTTTATATTTCTCATCAAAATCAAGGTCAAATTCAAGGGAAATATTTTTGGAAAAAATGAGACCTCTTTTCAAAGAGGATGATTGGTATAATAGCTTCTGGAACTTTAAGAAAATGGCATTTGTGAAATGTAAGAGCACTTTTATATTTTCTTTGGTGGGACATTGCCTCTAAATGCCTTGGCAATTCTAGAATATAGGATTACAGACAGCCATAAAATCTGAGCTTGAGATAATGCCAATTGTTCATATAAAAAGAAGAGGGAGCTGATGGAGATTATGGGGTGAGAGTGGGGGCTGAAGCCCCTGAAGACCATGCCTTCTCACTACTACTATTTACCTGTAATCTCGACGAGTCTCCTGTTCTTCTATCTCAGACTTTAGTTCAGTCAGCTGCACAGCCAGTTCTTTTTCTAACTGCTGGATCCTTTCTGTGGAAGCAATCTTATAAATTTCATCCATGATTTGCATTTACCACTTTACTAGATCCCTGTAAAACAAGAGTACAAAGCTCGTCTATCTTTCTTCAAGAAATCGTGTCAACTTTGTGAAAATGTATGCTTTTGCAATTTGAGGAAACAGGCTGATTAGACTGTTGTCATTTATGATTTAATTACCATTTAGTTAATAGTAGAGAAAAAAGAAATAAAAAAGAACCTCCATTGACCATTCCTTTGTTCAGCCCAGTTCACCTTCAGAAACATCTCCACTCCAGCTTTGATGAGGGTGGTTAAATTAAAATTAAGTTCTCATTAAAATGAGAATGCATCCCTCCGGTCCAAGCCCTGTGCCTTCATAAAGGCTTGTGGGAATTACACACTAAATGCTATTAATGTTGGTTGAGGCTTTCTTCTACTATCACTGCAAGTGAAACAATTGGTGTGTACAGGTATGGAAAGGAACATAACATGATTATGATCCACGTACTTCGGAGTTTGGAAGAAAATCATACTTAAACATTTAAATGTGTTTTCTTAATTTTGAATGTTTTTTATTTGGCATACTGCTTGTACTATTAAATAAAATAGTTGAGAATCCCCCAGCCCAACTCCATCCAGTTCACAGCCTGTCAAACACAACACAGTTGTCTCCTAAGTACTTTGTGTCAGTGTTCTAATTAACTACAAAGATTAACTACGTGACCTAGAATGGGACCCTTGAATTTCAGGGGATGCAGAAGATGATGTGTTTCCCGTGCTACTGCTGCCCCCCTCTGTCCCGGACAGGTGGGGTAAAATAACTCTTGGGTTACATTAGAGAGGTTTAAAATATTTAACCCTTCCCTTTTTCCTTTGACATTTCTAGGTTTTCATTTTTCCTTTCAGAGATATTTCATTTTCACAAGTTAATCGGCTATCACTCCAACAAATAATTAAGCTGTAGAGATGGTTTCTGTAGAGGCTTCCTTTGGGGCCTATTTATTCTTTTTATAAATATTAAAAATGGAAATGAACATTCATGCTCAGTCTAGGTTGTAAACCTGCTGAGTAATAAATCTGTCATGTGTGGCACACTGCTGGAGCTCAATAAAATGCATTGTTGTTCTTAGCAAAAGTAAAATGTTGTTATGAAAAATATTTGCCACTTGGCAGTGTCCTTTCAAGTTGGGCAAACAGTTAAACAGCTGCTGTAACAGCTGCATTCCAATCGGCAGCCAAGAGTGGCGGCAACATAGACTGGCTGATTCTTCTCCCAAAGGATGGATGTTCTGCCTTCATTTCCTGATCAGTTTCAACACTTCACAGCTCAGAAATGAAAACATTTAGCCCTGCACCGTTTAGCATACTGCACAATCAAGGACAGTACTGAACATAAGGAGAGGTCAGTCTTTGACAACTGTCCATGAAATGGATCCAACCCAGGGGAATCTATGCCTGCTGAGCACTCACGTCTAGTGCTAAAGAGACAACTGTGTGTGCTGGGAGGCGGGGTAGGGTGGATTCCATTTACTGAGCACCCATTCTCTATCAGGCAGGCACTGGGCCCTCTTTTAAAGTGTTAGAAAAGAGATTCTCAAAAATTACTTCAATGGCTTTAAAAAAAATAAGTACATTTAATTAATATTGACTGTAAATAAATTTTAAAAACCTGTTTAAAAGTGGTAAAATCTAAATTCTAAGACAAAGATAGTAAGAGTAGCTTGAGCAGCATTTGTGGGTGTTCAATGGGTGGTTAAAGTGGGCCATGATAGGCTTAAAGCAGGCATGTTTAGAGGAGAAATACTGAGTAACTTTAGACTCTGAGAGGAAAATACTATATTAAAAACTTCAAGGTGACTACTGAAAGAATAGAAATGCAACCTAGAGCCTCTCAAACAAGTGGAGGTGAGGGGTAAGAATGGGTCTTGTAAATCCAATAGAAATCAGAAAACGAGAGAAAAAGAAAAAAAGAAGTGTGGTAGAAATAAGTTCAAATATATCAGTAATTATAATAAATGTAAATGTATTAAGCCCATCGATCAAAATAATTTTGATATTCTTCCTTCCTTAAGTGTTTGGAATAATTTACTTATGAAACTGAGATCTCAGCCTGAAATTTTCTTTATGGGAGAGTTTTAAATTACAGATTCAACATCTTTAACAGATTATGAGTATTCATATTTTGTATTTCTTTTTGTGTTTATTTTAACAAATTTTTAAAAGAACATTTCATCTAAGTAGATAATTTTTGGGGGGTGTAAGTTTGTTCATAATATCCTTTCATATTTTGAACAGCTTTTGAAAGATATAATTAACACACCATACAATTAACCCAATTAGAATGCACAATTCAATGATTTTTAGTGTATTCACAGTGTTGTACAGCCATCACCAGAATCTATTTAGAACATTTTCATCTCCCAGAAGAAATCCCATATCCATTAGCAGTTTTTCCCCACTTTTCTGAGTCACCCTACCCCCAGCAATAGGCAACCACTAATTTACTTTCTATCTCTATAGATCTGTCCATCCTGGAAATTTTATATACATGGAATCATACAATATGTGGTCTTTTGTGCCTGGCTTCTTTTATTTCACATAATGGTTTTTTTCTTTTTTCTTTTAAAGATTAATTAATTAATTAATTAATTTATTTTAGAGAGAGAGAAAAAGAGAGAGAGCGCATGCATGTGAGTGGGGGAGGAGCAGAGGCAGAGAATCCCCAAGCAGACTCCTCCCGAGTGCGGAGCCCGACCGGGGGCTCAATCCCATGAGCCATTTGATCATGACCTGAGCTAAAATCAAGAGTCAGACACTTAATCAACTGAGCCACCCAGTGTCCCTCACATGTTTTCAAGGTTCATCTCTGTTTTCATATGTATCAATATATCATTCCTTTTTTAAAAATATTTTTATTTAAATTCCAAGTAGTTAACATACAGATATATCATTCATTTTAATGGCTGCATAATATTCTATTATATGGCTATACCACATTTCACTTATTGGTTCATCAGTTGAAGGAAATTTGGGTTGTTTCCACTTTTTTGATATTATGAATAATGCTTTTATGTAAAAGTTTTGCCAGCTGTCTTCCAAAGCAGCTGCACCATCTTACAGTCTCACCAGCAACATATGAGGGTTCCAATTTCTCCACATCTTTGTCAACATTTGTTATTATCTGTCTTTTTTATTTTAGTCATCCTAGTGGATGTGAAGTGGTATCTCCTTGTGGTTTTGATTTGCATTTCCTTAATGCTAATGATACTGAGCATCTTTTCATGTGCTTGTTGGTCATCTGTATATCTTCTTTGGAGAAATGACTATTCAGATTCTTTGCCCATTTTCTAATTTAGCTTTATGAGTTGTTTTTTTTTTAACCAATGAGTTATAAGAGTTCTTTATATACTCTAGATACTTGTCTTCTATCAGATAGATGATTTGCAAATATTTTTTCCCATTCTGTGGAAAATCTTTTCACTTTCTTGATGTCCTTTGAAGCCATTTATCTTTTTAATGTCTGTAGGATATGTAGTGCTGTCTCCTTTTACATTCCTAATATTGATAATTTCTGTACTTGCTATTTTATCTTTATCAGTTTTATTAGAAATTTAATAATTTTACTAATCTTTATAAGTGAGCAATATTTAGTTTTATTGTCTTTATTCTAGTTTATTTATGTCTGCTTTATCTTTCATGGCTTTCTGCTCATTTATTATGATTCATATATTATTTATTTCTATTCAATTATTATACCAATTAACTCATTGGTATAATAAATTCTATGTATTAATTACATTGAATTATTATTCATTTATTATTCTTTTATTACTTATTTATTATTCATTTATTTATTTACATATTTTTTGTTACTAATCATTTATTATACCATTCTTTTTACTATTTTGGCTTTAATATGCTATTCTTTTCCCAGATCTTGAGATTTAAGTTTTAGATCAGTAACTTTTAAACTCTCTTCTAATGTATGCATTTAAACCATAAATTTCCTTCTATGCATTGCTTTAGCTACACCACTATTTTGGATGTTGTGCTTTCATTATTCCTTATTTAAATATTTTCTAATTTTTACTGAAAATTATCTGTTGACCTGTTAAGTCATTTAGAAGTGGTTCCTTTTTTTTTTTTTTTTTTTTTGTCAACTTTCAGTGTGATTTCGTCATGGCCTAAGAATATACTCTGCATGATTTCAATTTTTAAAAATATTTTAAGCTTGTTTTATGGCCTAACATATGGTCTATTTTGGTAAATGTTCCATGTACACTTGAACATATATTCTGTTGTTGGGACTAGTGCTCTACATTGGTCAGTCAGATTGAGTTGTTTCATAATGTTGCTCAAATCTTTTATATCATTACTGATTTTTTGGTCTGATTTTTAATGAAATATTGAGGTATGTGCATTAAAATCTTTGGCAAGGACTGTGAATTTGTGTATTTCTCCATTTCGTTCTCATGTTTTGGTTTTATATATTTGAAGTGTTATTATTGGCTGCCAACTAACAGGATTATAAGGATTTTTTTTATTGAATTGAAACTTTCGTCATTATGACATGTTCATCTTTAGTAATATTTCTTAAAGTCAAATTTATGTATTAGTAATACAATCACACAAGAATTTGGGCGGGGGTAGTGTTTACATGGTATATCTTTTAATCTTTTGGAATTACCTGTGCCTTTTTGTTTTTTTAATTGGAGCGTTTAGTTCATTTACATTTAATGTGATTACTGTTATAGTTGGGTTTATGTTCACAATCTTACTATGTATTTTATTCATTTTGCTTATTTTTCTATTTGTCCTGTCTATGCTTTCTTCCTTTATTCCTCCTTTCTTTCATTACTTTGGATTAATCAAGTGTTTTTATTATTCCGTTTTACCTCTTCTATTAGGTTCTTAATTATACCTATTTGTTTTCTTTTGGTAATTACCCAGAGCAGTGGTTCTCAAATGTTAGCGTTCATCAGAATCACCTAGAGGACTGTTCCAACATAGATTTCTGGGCCTTACTTCTAAAGTTGATAATTTAATAGGTCTAGGGAAGACTGAGAATTTTTACTTCTCAAAAATTCCCAGATGATATTTATACGGCTACTTTGATAATACTTACACTTTGATAATCATTCCTCTAGATTTCAATATGCATCCTTGGTTTATTACAGCCTACACTAAGCTAGCATTTTTTTTTTAATTTATTTGAGAGAGAGAGCACACACACAAGTGGGGGGGGGAGGAGAGAGGGAGAGAATCTCAAGCAGACTCCCCATTAAGAGCAGAGCTGGATTGGGGCTTGGTCTCATGACTCATGAGATCATGACCTGAGCCGAAACCAAGAGCTGGATGCTCAACTGACTGAGCCACCCAGGTGCCTCTCTAGCATTTTTTTTAACCACTGTCCAAAGAATAAAAAGACTTACAGCGGTTTATGCCATTTATCTCCTTCCTACAATTCATGCAACTGTTTTTTTTTTTTTACTTTACTTCTGCATATAAACTCCAAGTTTCATTTTTGATTTGAAATTCAACTTAAAAAAACTTAATCATATATTTATTTTTTCTTCTGTCCTTTTTTTTCCCTGAAGACCTATGTTGCCATTTGAGTTAATTTTCCTTTAGTCTAAAGAACTACCTTTAATATTTTTTTATAGTGTGGGTCTGCTGATGATGAATTCTCCCAGCTTTTATTTGTCTGAATAAATATTTAGTTTACCATGATTTCTAAAGGATATTTTAATCAGGTATAAATTGATTTTTTTTTCTTTTAGCACTTTAAATGTCTTTTTATTCTTTTTGGCTTCCATAATTTCAGTCAGAAAATCAGTCATCTGTCTTACTGTTCCTTTTGTAGGAAGTAAATATGTCTTGCTTTCTCTTGATGCTTTTAAGATTTTATCTTTGTATTTCAGAGTTTCAATTGTAATGTATCTAATTGTGGCTTCCTTTGTTTATATCCTTGCTGTGTATTGGGGTTCACTATCCTTTAATGGTGGGGCTGATATGAGTCATCAATTTTGGAAATTTCTTGACTATTATCTCCTCAAATATTGCTTCTGCCCCACTCGCTTTCATTCTGATCCTTCTGGGACTCTAATTAAACATACATTTGATTATTTAGCTATATTCTACATGTCTCTTTTACTCAGTTTTATTCATCCCATTCTTTTGTCTCTGTGCCTCATTTTTGGATATTTTCTATTTATCTGTCCTCAAGTTCACTAACTGTATTTTTTGCTCAGTCTAAGCTATTAAAAAAAAAAAACTATCCAGTGAATTCTCAATTTTAGCTGTTGTATTTTTAAATTATATAATGTATATTATTTATATAGATTCCAAATCTGCCAAAATTATCCATCATTTTATCCAATTTGTCCATCTTTTCCTTTTTCCTTGTACACACATATATACGTATGTGTGTGCACGCGCGTGCGTGTGTGTGTGTATACACACTGCTAATCAACTAAACCTAAACTAATCTAAATCTAGAATCTGCTAATTCTAACACCTGGATCATCTATGAGTCTGCTTTTACTTTCTGCTTTTTTCTCTCATCACTCATATTTTCCTACATCTTCTCAAGTCTTATAATTTATTATATGCTATATTTGGTGTATAAAAGAACCAATAGGGGGCATCTGGGTGGCATAATTGGTTAAGCAACCAACTCTTGATTTCGACTCAGGTAGTGATCTCAGGGTCGTGAGATCAAGCCCTACATCAGCCTCCATGCTCAGCAAGGAGTCTGCTTGAAATTCTCTCTCCACCCCTCCCCCCATGCTCTTTAAAATAAATCAATCTTAAAAATAAGTAAATAAAAGAATCAATGAGACTGATAGTGATGTTATTTACCCCCATAAAGTTTCTCCCTTTCTTCTGTTAGATGCATAATTTAAAGAACTGATCATCTTTATCCCATCAGAATTGCATTAGATTGGGGGCTGGATTCTGGTTTTAAGTAGACTCAGTTTATCTCTTCTTTGTCCTTTTTCTTCAGGTGTGACTCACCTGGACTTTAGATTGATAGCTGGGCAAGTCTCTCTCCTTCAGCCCTTAAACACTATGGGAAAATCAGTTCTGCCCTTTAGAGATTTTAGTTTAGCTCATTAGCCTCCCACCTCATGCAGCTTCAAAATCTGGCAAATATGTCTTGAGAGGGAAACTGGCCACGTGTTTCATGCTGGCTTTCTGTCTCTGGTGGGATTCTGTCTCCTAAGCATTGTGGAAAAACTTTCTACCCTTCCAATCCAGTTTCCTTCTTGAGTGTGGCCTTCTGAAGCTCTTGATTGATAGCTTGGCTTTTCTCTTTGTCCTCATCCCTGAAACTCTGTCCTTCAAAAGTTTTGAGCTTATTCTCCCACAACATCAAGTTCAATATTGGCAAAAACTTGAGGGAGAGACCTACTGCATGTTTGTTGCAGTCCCTCTCTCTAGAAGGAATTTATCTCCTAAGCATCATATAATGGAAGACTTTATTCTGCCTTTCTGGACCAGTTCTCCAGGCTCTTTCATACTCCAACATTCAGCAAATATCCATGGTATTTTCAGTCTTCTTTAGATTCAAATCTGGCATGCTTACACCTATGGTCTTCAAAAACTCACCTGGCTTCTCTTTGTCCCAGTGGAGTGCCTATGCCAAAAACAGAGTCACTATGACCAGAATTGGTAAATGATTGAAGGAATAAAATAGCCAGGGATTGTCAACTCACCCAGGAGAGCTTCTCCTTCTCTAGAAATTTAATTCTTCTAGGCTTTGTTGTGCCCACAATTTTCCAACAACTTTAAACATACGACTTTGTAATTTATTTGTTTCAATGGGAACCTGGTCTTTCTACTAAATCCTACCCAAAGTAGAAGTCTCAATGCTTACTTGAGGAGTACCACATATAATGTATTTTCTACTCTACTTCATTAAAAACAAACTTCTGGTCAGAGCTCACTATTAATCAATGTCAGGATCCACTAATGAATCACAGTTCCCATTTTGAGAAAAGCTGGTCTAACAGGTCTCTGGGGAAAACCAACCTGTCTGGCTGTTTGGAAGAGGAGACTCCTCAAAGGGATATGGGTTAAATGAACATTCATCCTCTTAGTATTATACAAATTCTTGAAGTATGGAATTCTAACTGTATTTTTCCTTGAGTATGACAAAGTCAGCTTTTGAATTCAAATTAACTTCTCACTGAAAGGCTAGGCAAATTTAATTTTGTTCTACCCCTTCTCTCAAGTCTTTTTTCTCAGTCAAAATCAAATTTTTAAGATTTCTGTTAGTCATTAGTATTATAATCCCATTAATCCAAAGTTTTTATTATTTTGTCCACAAAGATATGACAATTTCTTTAAAAAAAATTCATTCTCCAAAGTACCTCCCATAAACTTGGCCTTTTCTCCTTGTATTATGAGGTCATTTCCCTTAAGTTATAATAATTACCTCAGTATTTGTTTGTGAAAGGGTTTTCAACTACCAAGGACCGAAGAAGCATGTGTGGCAGCAAAACTGACACATTGCTCTGCTGCATCAGTGTGTAAACATCGTAATCAGAGAATAAAACAACTTGCACAGTGAAAGAAATAAGCAAACAGAGTCATTGTGTCTAGTTCACTTTCCCAAAATAAAAGAATCCCTTAAGTTTTGTTGTAAGTACTGACTCCCTCATAAAAGCAATTTTATCAACTTTTACAATATTGATAGCTGAAAATTGGTGATGACCTTTGTAGCTATGACAACCATGTGAGAAAATTGCTATGTTTTCTACCATAAGCAGACTAATTACAAACTAATAATGTTGGTAATTTTGTGGGTTTTTTCCCCTCTTGTATTCTTTTTTTTTTTTTTGGTGAACCAGACCTTTTAAAACTTGGGAGTTTCTTATAAACTTTCTTTGAAAGTAAACTTTTCATTACTAAATGCTTTGTCTCTGAGTATCTCTTTGATAATTCTATAGATTCTACCAAGATTTTATGTATTTATCTCCCAGAAGAGTAGCTACGTTCCTGATCTTGGTATATGAGTGGATAAGAGCAATATCTTACATATAAAGCAAATCTTAAAGACTTTATTTACTAGCTGGAGCCGAGTAAACTGCAACTCAAGGACTCTTTGAGGTATACCCTTTTCAGTCCTAGGGTGAATCTCCTGTGGAAACAGGGTTTTAATCTAGTTGATTCTATTTTCTCCTGCTCCTGTCATTTGAGATATAGCTTTCTTTGCCTTTAGGTCTTGATGCCTTGATTTAGTCAAATTGATAACTGGTTTCTCTAGTAGGTTGGAAAGTTGCTCATATCACTCAATACAGTACTGATTTATTTTATTGCTGCCTTCCCCTCGGTGAAACTCTCTATGTTGTTTTTCATGTTGTATGCCACTCTGATTCAAATCAAGATAAAAATATTTTTGTTCCCCCTGGAATGGAGAGCAGGTACTGGAGATCTGGAGCTGCAACCATCAGCCAATGGGCTTTTTGTACTTTGATTACATGTGATCCATCTGTGGCTAATGTTATAAAACCAAAGTTCTTGGTTCTTTTAGTGTATTTTTAAAAAGCCTTCTTTCTTCCTCAAAAAAGAAACGCATAGCTTTTTACAATAGTCTATTTATTTACAATTATAAATTTCTCGAAAGCCAAGGTCCTCTGTCCCTTGGGACACTATTAGAGATTAACGGGCCATAAAAGCTGTCATTTGAACACACTATATAGGGATATCTAATTCCAACAGACAAATTTACCATGAGAGAGAACAAAATATACATAATGAATAAAATTTGAAACTGTTTTTACCTAGTTTTAGGGCAAAGGGTAGAGACTTTAGAGAAGGTTTTGCTTGAATGGTACAACCATTCTACAAATAAGCCTGAATTTGTGATGGAATGAGAATGATTGCTTCTTGACTTGCCTAGAGGTTCATGGTCTCTGCAAGAAATCTAAAAAGTTTGGGTACATAACTTTTACTCCCTCTTCTCTCAAAAGAAAATAAGAAAGCATAAATAAATGAATGAGCCAGGTAAAGATGTGAGAAAGAGCCTGATGTCCAAAAATAAGGTGTTAATAAATCTAAAGTTGTGCTTCCAGCTCAACCTACAATCTGATTGGAAAATTACCACAAAAATAGCCTTGTTTACAAGTTGACAAGATAAGAAATGAAATGCAAATTGATAGGAAAAAAGAAAACTTCAGTACTTTTAAACAAAACTTGAGGAGTTCCTAAATATTTAATATGAAAAATAGAAAAGTTTAAGCAATCATATTCCTTCCTAATCAAAAGGAATCCTTGGACAAATTAGACTGGTTTAATAATGCTGTTTTAAAACAGCTATAGGTCTTCTTCCTGATTTAATTACAGTGTGAATTAAAATGTTAGTATACTATTCTAACTTGTGCAAGATTTGGGTTTGTTTTCTCATGGAAAGCCTAAATAATTTTAACTTTATAGATACTTTTCTAATTCCTAAACTAATATTAAATTGAGTTACTCATTTAATTAATAATCTTTGGATGTAAATTATATCTAAGCAACTCATTTGCAGAGAACAAAATAAATACTGGGTCAACAAACAGTTTTAACATACCTTTGCCTTTTGTTTTTATACATTGTAAATGACCATTAATTAATAGGTTGAAAAGATATATATGAAAAACTGAGATATGTTGGTATACGTATTCTTTTTTGAAAGAAATGTAAAATAATGTTTGTGAATCTGTCAAGAGGTATAAATGCAAAGTAATAAATTTTTATTTGTCTGTCATGGGAAAAAACTGATTTTGTCTTACAGTCAAATTGGCTGGTTGTACCAGAATGTGACAGAAAATATTAAAAGCCAAATTTGAGGGTATACAAAAGGTTGTAGAAGGCATGAATGGAAATGGACTTTATCTTGGTTTTTAATATTTGCAAATAATGAATTTGAAAGAAATACTTAAAAATGTATTAACTTATTTTATAAAGTTAGCTAGATAAAAATGAATTTATTCATATGATGGAAAAAAAGACTTGTGAATCCTATTCTATAAAATATGGATGGCATACCCAAAGAGTAAAACTAAAATTTGGATTTTCTTTGTTAAATTGACAAATTAAACCCATAAGTATATGTTTACTCTGAACGAAAAGCAATTAAAAGGTATTTAGTACCCAAATAGCAGTTTTCTTATATTATCAAAACACTCTTGAGAGCCTAACATTTTGTGTTTTTGTCATACCCTTGAACTGTTTTTTAAACAAAAGTCCCTTGCCTCTGAAAAAGTTTCTAATAAGTATCATTACTTGATGCTGAGTTTATTTTAAATATTGCCTATAACCTTTTTTCTGTAGTCACTTACTCATATGTTTTTTTCCTCTGATAACTTTGATATGGCATTTCCCAAATTCAGTCCCCAAATTCAGAATTATAAACTATTACTATGTCTTCTACATAAAAATTTTCTTTGGGGTTTCCCAAACAGTTGCTAGACAGACCCAAAGTTTCTCTAATTTGTCCTATAAAAGGACGAATACTAAAAATAATTAGATATGTTTGGTTGGTAAACTGCACATTTTTTATTAGCTCAAAACTACTGTAATAGTCACCCTGCTTATGCCCTCCTACATAGGAAAAAAACCTTACACAACAGTAAGAGGAGTTTAAAAGTTAATTATATTTAAGTAAAATGTATTACTATAAAGATATTTTTAGCAGTTGTGTAACTTTCAGGTTGGACAGAAGCATACACATGTCCATATGCAAAGATTTGCACAGTAACTCTTTTTAAAAATTGATTTTTTTAAAGAATATTTTGTTTGCAGGTGACAATCCTAAAATATTTTATGAGATAAATTAAGTGAAATTTAATGCCTACTGTGTCTATAAATGTATTTTTCCTCTCAGGATAATCATTGACTGAAATCTTATAAAATGATTATGTGTTACTTCAGAAAAAAACAATTCCACTCCCCACTATTCTAGTATTGTTAACCTTTACAAATTAACCTAAGCCATTGCGTCTTGTCATCCACAGACAGTTTCTGCTTGTTCCTTATATTTGCCTGAAGTCCCCGTGATAAGCTACAGAGGAAAAACTGAGTCTTTTGGAAGAAACGTGAAAAGAATGAAAAAGCCTCAGTAAAGACTTTTACCACACTCACAATTGTTGACTCTACAAGGGCGTAGACTCATGGAAACAGATTTTTCAGTATAAACTGATATCAGCATGACAAAAAGATACCTGTCAGACTACCAAAAGATAGAATCAGGATTTCTAGGATTCTTTACATCCAGAAGCAAATGACTTTGTGAAACTGAGTGCCCCACCCAAAATCAGAAAAACAAGAATTAATTATCCAGGATGAGATGAGTTAATTATGGTTAATGCTTTACTCTAATGGACATACAGGAAAAAATCCTCTCTTCCTTTTTTTTTGAACTGTCTATTGGCTACACTTATATAAACTGGTAGAAACATTCCTTAAATGGCATTATGTTCCAACTGGCCCTTTGGAACTCCAGAAAAAAAATTCTTTGAAAATTCTTATTATAATTTATAAGTAATATATTGTCAGGAAAACATAAAAATAATGATTCTTGAGAAAATGGCATATAAATGTATACCACAAAATGGTAAAAATGGTTAAATATTACACAAAATACCTTTACTAAGCTTCCTTACTTTTGATAGCCATGTAGCTATTTTGCCTAAATTCAATAAAAATCTGTTCTCCTTCCTATTGAACAGTAATTTAAAAATTGCTTTTGTGTCTGTGGCTGTGCCTTAAATCTAATTAAATTAGGTATGGCAAGTCCATTACTAAACAACAAGGTCCAAGCAACTTGACTGAGATGAACTGAATGGCTCTTGGTTCCTGATCTTGGTATACGAGCGGATAAGAGCAATATCTTACATATAAAGCAAATCTTAAAGACTTTACTTACAAAGCCTCCAAAGTTCACCCCTAAATTTTAGTATCACGTATCTCTAGTTTCACTAACCGCATTATAAGGAGGCCTCTGTGCATTAAGCATCACCTTTTATCACATTCATATAATAAACCTGACCAAATAAAACAAACCATCAAAGTAATAACACTGCATCATAAAATAACTAGGCAAATTTACATGGTCAAAGCCAGGCTTAAAAGGAAATTTGGAGGCAAAATTTACACCTTAACCAGATGCGTAAGCAATGCACATCACGTTCCAGAGTCAGGAAAAAAAAAATGAAACAACGCTGTACAGTAAAGGGTCAACACAGCATGCCTAAATTGTGCAAACCTTTCACATTCCAAAGAAAGGTTTGGTCTTTACTCAGCTGCTAAGAGATGACCTCTAAATCCTTGGAATATCCTGTCTGATAATGTTTTTGTTTACCTAGGGGCCTAAGGCCCTACCAGATAGTCTATGCTAACAATGCGACTTATGGTCCACCATGGCCTTGGGCCATACAGTATCAGCTGACCGGCAGAGGGGCTGGAGACTGAAGGTCAGCCATATGGGCAGTCAGCCATGCTTGTGTGATCAGTCCACAGTGAAAACCTGGACACTGAGGCTTGGAGGAGCTGCCCTGCTTGGCAATACTGCAAGTGTATCATTACACATCATTGCCAGGGGAATTAAGTGCCGTCTGCATGACTTCACTGGAAGAGGACAACTGGAAGCTCATGTCTGGTGTTTCTTGGACTTGGCCTTATGTCCCTTTTTCAGTTTAATTAAGTCTGTATCCTTTTGCTATAATAAACCTTAATTGTGAGTATAACAGCCTTTCTAAGTTCTGTGTGTCCTTTTAGTGAATCACTGAACACACAGGTGATTTTAGGGAATCCCTGCAAACACACTTTGAAACCCCAAGATAAAGTAACATCAGCGAACAGTTACCCTGTCTGGTTCTTCCTCCTCAAGTAAATGAAATCTTGAGCCTTTCCTAGAAGTTACTCTCTAATTAAAACAACTATATCCCTGATTTTGGAAATGTTGATGTCTGAAGATACGTGATGACCTTTTTGGATATGGCAATTATGTGAAAAAAGTGCTGTTTTCCACCTTGAAGAGACTAAATGCAAACTTGGTGACCTTGATAAGTTTGTAGGTTGCTTTTTTCCTTTAAATGCTTGTCATATTTTTAATTTGTTAAGGCTGTCTTTCTAAAGCTTGATTCCCTTGCAGATTTTCTTTGCATGTAAGCTCCTTCTTTTTTCTAAATGCTTTACTCTCTAAGTGGTTTAAGTTTTATTTCAGTAGGTGGTAGTTGGAATCAATACCATTTTAGAAGACTGGTTAAGAGAAATTCTACTTTGTGTGGAACAGCCATAGGAATGTTTGGAAGTGGCTTTGAGAATTTGAAATCACAGGCAAATATCCTACCCAAATACCAAAGGCACAGCCCTCCATCTACTTGAGACCTATACTGTAAACAGACAAAAAGAAAATACCCTATCTGAAAATGTACCTTAGGTGCCCAGCATTTAAATCATACCATAAGAGAGAATCAATGTATATAATAACTGATATAAATTCTTCCAAGTTTATCGAACAGAGAAGTTATCTACATAAAATCACAGAATACGTTTTTAAAATACCAGTTACTTTTGAGATTAAAGTAAAAAAAAATTCTGAACATGAAAATTTCTTTTAACTCTGGTACTAAATTTCCCAGCTTTAAATTTGCAGCTTAGTTTATTTTTGGGAATGCAAAAGATAATGCTTTTTATGTTGTATTCAAGCGTTTAGTAGTTAAGATATTAATAGCACTATTCTCTCACATGTATTACATATTTTAGATATGGCTATTTCTGAAAAGATATTTTTAAGGTATTAAACATATTTTTTCTTCAGTTAGAAATTACAAACTATAAAACCATAAATATTCCATGGAATCCTCAGGAGTGTTTTTCAGTTTAGTTTTAAATGGTCTTCCTGTGTACCAATATGATTTATGTTTTAAATAACACATTTGTAAAGTTAAAAGGACCTACAGTGAAGAGAAGTGAAATACTTGCCAGTTCAGCAAGAAGATTCTGGACAATTTCCCTGTAAACACTGATCTTTAATTTCAGACAAGAAATGATGCACATTCTGTACTAGTTGAGTAATGGATTTTTCTAAGAAATACCATACAAGTCAATGTACATTTAACTTTAAAGAAAACTAACCAAAAAATGCCTTCCAGTGTTTTTCTGAAGTTATCCTAAAATTTACTTAATCAGGCTAAGTAAAATTAGGTCAAAAATACATTGTTTTAGCTATGACTAGAAAGTCTGGTCACTTTACCATCCTCCTTTCATAAAGACTAAGATCTCTTTATTTAAGCAACTTTAATAACTTGTAGTGAATAAACTTTTACAAGTAGGTAGAACCCCATTATAATGAACATGATTCCAGTGTTTACTTCCCTATGGCACTTCGTCCTATGTTCTGACCGTAATTCAGAGCTGATATGGCTACAAAGAGATACACTGAGGAGGATATCAAAAGTCACAGAAATGTAGCCCCTTAGTAGTATTTTATTTAATGAAGCTGTTTCTCAGGTAAGGTATTTATATATTCCATCTACTCATTCATTTAAAAATATTCTATCAGGTCTAGTGCTCAGTAAAATGACATGATTTTAAAAAAGTGCCACATTGGTAATATCAGATTTAAAAATTTTTTTTCAGTATATCAGATTTTTAGTATTTTTGAGTGTTGAATGTTGATGCTTAGGTTTGTCAGGGATAAATTTTTGCTCATTTCAAATTCAAGACATGCATACAGTTTTTTTCTCACAAATCTCCTATCTTAACAAATTTTAAAACTGTCTTAAGCACCTGCAGAACAAATTTGTTTCCTAACCATAAGACCCATGCTTGGTTAGATTCCACGCAGAGGCAGTGACTAGATAGCAACAATGGATGAAGAATAATGAGGTCATTTTGTTAAGGGATTCATGTTAAATATATTTATTTGTACTCACATTAGAAAAGCAACATTTCTCTAATATAGGTTGGTTAGTATTTGAAAAGAGTATTCTATACACCAGGAAATGTAATGGTATTAAAATAGGACTTCTACCTGTAAAATATATAAAACAGATTTGTAATAGTATTTCTGGGATAAAGAGTAGATTGTCACAAGCCATATAGGGGATTTGGGAGTATTCCTATTTTAAACTGGCTATCTCTCTTTCCTCCACATCTTTCAAATTCATTCCCTTTATTTTTTTATTTTTATTTTTTTAAAGATTTTATTTTATTTATTTGACAGAGATAGAGACAGCCAGCGAGAGAGGGAACACAGGCAGGGGGAGTGGGAGAGGAAGAAGCAGGCTCATAGCGGAGAAGCCTGATGTGGGGCTCGATCCCATAACGCCAGGATCATGCCCTGAGCCGAAGGCAGACGCTTAACGACTGCGCCACCCAGGCGCCCCAAATTCATTCCCTTTAAACATGTATTATGAGTCAACTTTTTCTTCCTTAAATAACATTTAGGACTACATTTTAAATTATAATCCAGTACTCACAGAGTTTCACAAAAACACTGACTACCTTCTCTATGTGTGATGTACCCTGATATTTTCAATGCTATTCTAATATTTAAAAATGTTCCTAGTGACCCACTAAATGGATTTCACAATCCATTGATAGGATATGACTTGCAGTTTGAAAAACACTGACTTAGTCCAACCAATGAGGAAGCTGAAGTGTGAGGAAATTGAGTGGCTTAAATTCATAAGAAAAGTGAGTGGTGATTATTTGCATAATTCTGTGCAGGTCAATAATTTGTCTCTAGAATACAACTTTTCTGTAAAAGTATTATTTTTCTGTTTTAGTCTAAGTCATTATTGCTTGATTTTTTTACCCTCCTCATTTCACTTAGGTGTTTCATACCCATTTTTTTTCCTTATGCCTTGATACATGGTTATGTGGACAACACTTGCTTGAAATTTATTCTAAGTGAACTGGTATCTTCAATCAACAAGAATTAGGAATCCTAGAGCAATACTGCCACCAGGTGAAAAAGCAAATGAAAGCTATATATATCAAGAAAGAGAATGAAGAAATACAAATAAGTCAACTTTATCAACAGATGAAGAACAAAAATTTAGTAGACAAATATTTAAGCATCTTTTCGGGGATGGTCATTATACTTCTATGTCACCCACCTACTGTCTTCTTCCTTCTGTTATATTTCTGTCTCCTCTTATCAGACTATAAGCAACTCGAGGAGAGAATCCATGCATAATTTGGCTTTGACTCTCCCATAGCATCTAGCACAGTATCTTCGAGATCAACAAATACTTGATTAGAGATCAATAATAATACTGTTGACTAAACAAGTCCAGCATACCAATATACAAATAAAGAACTACCTTGGCTCTCTAACCTCTTCCTCCTAGCATCACAAAATCAAAAAAAGCATCATTCTGAGTGCCTTTTGTCTTTACCCCCAAACAAACAATAAAATACTGGCATATTTAAACCAGGGGTTATGTAAAATTTGGTCACATATTCTTGAAAGATGAAATAGCAGCACAGTTGAACTGGTGCCTAAAACAGCAGTACCTGACTGAATATGCTCACTCAGAATAGACCACCAAAGAAGGTTAACACAATTTCATGACATGTAACTGTCAAATATTCATTGAAAGGGCTACTACTTATGGGCTAGGTATTGTGCTGGGTGCTGGGCTATAGTGGTGAGCAAGACAGGATCTTGCCCTTAGGGAGCTTTCAGTCTATGGGAAACACGAGCGATAACAAGAAAGTGTACTAAGTGCAAAGATAGGAGAAATACCTAGAAATGGCAGTGAGGCCAGATTTGGGAGAAGGGGGTGGGGTATGGGGGAGACTTAAAGAGGGCTTCCTACTATTCCTTATGTCCCAGAAATGAGTGAAACCATATGATAATTGTCTTTCTCTGCTTGACTTATTTCACTTAGCAGGGAGATCGGTAGAAGGAAGGGAAGAATGAAGGCGGGGGGTAAACAGAAGGGGGAATGAACCACGAGAGACTATGGACTCTGGGAAACAAACTGAGGGCTTCAGAGGGGAGGCGGGTGGGGAGATGGGTTAGCCCGGTGATGGGTATTAAGGAGGGCACGTATTGCACCGAGCACTGGGTGTTACATGCAAACAATGAATCACGGAACACTACATCAAAATCTAATGATGTACTGTATGATGACTAACATAACATAATAAAAAATTTTTTAAAAAAAGAGGGCTTCCTAGAGGAAGCAGTACACTGAGAACTGAAGAATGAGGGAAAGATAGACAAGCAATATCCACGGAGGAAAAATCTAGGCTGAGAGTAGGATGGATACTTCACCCTTATTTTAAAAGATAATCAGCCAGAAAGCTGATTATTTCACATAACTTTTTATCTTTTTTTTGACAGATAATTCTTAATTCCCAACATCCTTCCTCTAACCACACTGGATCCATTCCCCCAGCATTGCAGACTGCTGAACTTAGATTGTCACAAAACTGCCTCAGAGCGTGAAGTAACGAGAGATCAGTTTGCTTCTCTATTATTTTCCGCTGAAACTGTTAATGCACATAGGTACCCAAAGGACCATGCATATATAATAAAAAATAAATTTCTTTGGGGGGGTGCTAATTTATAATTCTAATAATTGCCTACGGCATCTAGTAGGATCTTGTACCGAATGAGAATTCAATGACTCTGTACCAATAAGGAAAACACTCCCAACAATCCCACTAGGAAAAAAAATCCACCTAATTCTTTAAATGACTAATTCACAACTACAATAAAAACAAACTCTGTCCTACACAATATTTTAAAACTTTAAACTTCACAATTTTGTTATGACTAATTCTCCTTATATAACAAAATATAAAAAAGGAATTAAAGGAGAAAAGTTACATGAAAAATAAGTTTATAGATTATGAAGGAAAAGGCTGAAGTGTTGGCAAGGTCTATTTAATTACCAAGAAATAAATTGAGTTTTTCATTGATGACAGTCAATACTACTTTTATTTATCCTTATTTCATTTTAATCAAAAGGTACCATGGCACCCATATTGAGGGTTTTTTTTTCCCCCTCACAGATGCTATTGTGCCATAGGGAGGTTTGTCTTGTTATACATCTGGGAGTCAGGTTGTACTTATCTAAACTTCACATACAATTAAATGTTCTCAGTACATACAGCTTTAGTTACAGCTAAATAAAGTTCCAGGAAACCCCATTAGGAGTTTCACTATTTACTCTACACCAACAATGGCAGCTGGTACATTTTTGGCCATAGTGAGCACTCCTTTCATTGTGCATAACCAACCAGACTTTTCCCCTTAGTTTGATTCTCACCACATTGCAAGTCAAATTTTAATTTAATTTTTGATGTCTTATCACAGTTTAAGACTACTCTTTCAGAGTTAAAATTGTATTTTTAAAGGAAAAAGGCTATCTAAAAATCTCAAAAACTTTTAAGTACACCATCACCACTCACTAAGCTCACTATTTTAAGTATCTAATCTTTTACTGCTGAAAACTGAACGTTTCCCTCCAACCCTCCTATCTTCAGCTACAACCTAGTAAAAATGGCTAGGTTGCCAATGACCCACATAGGGACAGTTAATTCAAGATTCCAACTGCTATTTCCAGAGTTAGAGTACTCACAATACCTGCTATTTTAAACACTCAAGCTTTCTAGTTTCACAGTTTCATCAAAGTTAAGACTTGTCTTGACTAGAGAATTCCAATTTCATTTTTTCAATTTCTGATAAAATAAAAAACAAACACACCTGTTTTTCACTGAAGTGAACCAAATCAATGATATCCTACCGAGTTTCTGCTAGGCAGAGCACAGCTGCGGGGTTGCTACAGCAACTCTTGTACACTGACCACAGATTGCCCCTGTCCAGGAAGGAAATCATTTGCTCCACCCCCTGAGGAGTCAAAGGCTCTGGCAAGCAGCAGTCTGCGAGCAGGACACGTTTTTAGTTCAGTAGCTGTGATGGAGCAACAAGAGACAATTCTTTAGTGTCTCTCCATAATAACGGTTACCCAACAACCAAACCAAGTTGCTGTGTGTGATTGCGTATTTCTGCACCATGGTAAGACCATATTCTTTCTTCCCTCTCACTAGAAACCTGAGCTAGGGAATAAGCCAAAACAATTTCCTCCCAGACATGCAGGCAAAGGAAAAAAAAAAAAAAAAAAACACCCACAAAATAACAACCAAAAAACCCAAACCCAAGTAATTAGAATATTCCCACTTTCACGAAGAATACATTTCGGTTCTTGCTCTCAGGCTTTAACCTGTGCAAACTCAGGTTCTCTGACAAATTTGGTGGGGCAGGGCAGTCAGATTGAACATTTACTGAGTTTTTACTCAGTGCCAACCCTTCTGCTAGGTGCTTTGCCATGTTATTTCATTTAATCCTCACAACAATCCTGTGATGTAGGTAACAATATAATCCCTACTTAACAAATAAGAAATGGAGGCTCCGAAGTTATTTGATTGTCCAAGCTACTAAAGGGTGGAGACACAAATTGAACCAAGTCTCCTAATTCTGAAGTCTTATGGTTTTTCTCCTAAACTACTCTGATTTTCCAAGAAAATTCTCAATTCTTAACTGAAATATTCAAGTGTTCCTAAAATGACTTTGTTTTTGTTTTAGCAATACATTTTTGCAAGTAATGACTTCACTACTAATAAACTAAATATAGTCAGCCACCTTCCTAAATGCATAGAAAACAAAGGCACAGAAGGATATAGGGCTGCATTATGGTCCTGGTGAGTTTTTTGGTAAGTTTAAACTATAGCACTCACATTCTTGAGGAGGAAAGGCAAACTTGAAAGGTAGGTAAGGTGATGAAAATGGATTTAGATGAAGGGCTCTGTGCCACATCTCTGAAGAAGCTGTAGAGGGAGACGGAATAAGAGTGGGTGAAGGACACATGCAATACTTAAACCAGAGAGAATCCTTCATCTCTATCATAAGTTACTTTCAAGGATAATTCCAAGTATCCATCTGCCCATTTTATTTCCCCAATTCAGGTTTGGAAAGGTCCTTTAACATAATTCCTCTTCTCTCAGTGAGAATGAATCACAGTTTTCCTCTTCTCTCACCAGAAGTTCCACCATTACCCCCTTTCTCCTACATACTGTTAGGGGTTTTCCTAGGAGGATTGTCTTTAACATAATTGCTTTTCCTAGCTCCCCCAGATCTTGCCCTGGAAATTCTTTCATACCTATAGCTTGATTATTCTCCCACCTGTAGATAAATAAATGTACCTCCAACTCTGTCCGTTTGGAATCACCATTTCTTAAACTGCTACCCTAGCTTCTGAGTTCCTCCCTTCTACTATGCCTTTTCTGTCAGTCTTCTATTTCTACTTCAGTTGAGGACTTCAATTCTCTAGTTGCCCCAAAGGATTTCAGTGAAAAACCAAAAAAGTTCAAAAGAGTCATACTAGTTTCCATAGGTTTCTTAAAAGATAGGTTAACAAGTGTAAATTTATTATAAAGCATACGTATACAAAGAAATTGCTTAAGACATCACTGATTTTAAAAATATTTTTAAAATGTATCATATTCCTCTGAATTTTTACTGGATAGGTAATAAAATGCCCAATTTATTTTTCCTATACTTTCCTATAAAAGTGGGTGCTGGAAATTCACATTCTCCATTTATACTGATTATATATATATATATACTGATGATTATATATATGATATGTACATATCATATGTACATATGCAAAGACTAAAACTTATCAAAAGTTTTAGTTATAAAGGAATAAGATAAGTCACTGGTGTTAAAAAGCAGCCCTGGATTTGTAAAAGAGAACAGGAATTGCAGAAAAAGGCTTCTGTACTTGAGTTACGGTCCTCGAAAAATTAAGTAACTACGAGTTCCTATTTGTAATTGTCACATAAAAACTTGGGCTAAAGGCCTCTTTACAGAGCTCTTACATTTCCAGAAAAGAAAAATATTTCATAGCTCTAAAATAAGATAGGGAGGAAGCACCATGATAGGCAAAACACCTTTCATCACTGTGTTCATTTTACATTGGTTCTTAAGGTTATAAGCCTACTAAATGAAAAAGTGGAATACTTGTATCTCAAATTTAACTCAATTTTAAGTATCACCAATCCAGTATAATTTCTTAGACTTAGCTTAAGAGATCTGCAAAATGAACAAGGTGTCTAAAACATGGACAGATTAGGTATTTCAGTCAGTAAGAGAAAAAACGCAGTCATTTATTATTTGTGACTCGTAGGAGGTCATTAGGCATTAATTTAAAAGTACTACAACTTGACACTTTATAGGGACTAGAAACATAATTCAAAATCTCATAAAGGTATATATTAAATTAAAACCACTTTAGACAATTCAAGATCTCACTGACAGAGTTCATTTAAGGTGACAGTTTTACTATTGTGTTACTGTTCCCACATGATATCATCTCTTCTCAATTTCATTTGAAGATTATGGACTTGTACTGGATGAAAGTTGCTGTTCTTCTGAAGAGAGTTAGTTAGCAAACATTTTCTGGGACTATTTTTTATGTTCTTTGATCCTTTAAGGTTGCTCTCTTCTCGCTGAATACCTGAAGCTTCATTCATCTTTGAGTTTTGAACTTTTTGCTGCAGTTTACGGACCTGGAAAGAAAAAAAAAATCTAACATTTTAGTAAAAAAGATATTAAAAATATGCCCTGAAATAGATGGATTGGATTGATGTTATAAAGATTACATGAAATTTAAAAAGTTCATTAGGTCTTTATTTATTGAATACCTATTATATGCCTACAACACCATGCTAGTTAGGTAAAAATATCATGAATAAAACAATCCTTACTCTCAAAAAGCTTATTGCTCTTATTAGTGAAAGAAAAGCATATACATGACAACTAGAGAATAATTTAGGCTGGGATAACTCTGAGTAGGACAAAAGGTGTTTATTTGAGAAGGCTAAAGTATGACAAGATCAATGTGGGCTGAGAAGATCAATGAAAAGCTGAGAGGAAGATTTATAAGAATATGAAATGAGTAAAAACTGGAGAATAGAGACAAGAGAAAAAGGACCTTTCAGGTGATATTAACAGCAAAGTAAAGATCTGGTGCTAGGAATGAGCATTGAATTTATAGAGTTGACTGTGTATATGTATGTTTTACTTAGAAGTGTTCCTGAATTTAACGTACTACTCAATGCCAGTACAAAAAAAAAAAAAGTTTCATTCAGTAGTAACTGGTAACAGTTGGGTAGAAAGAATTAAACAAAATAAAACCTATCAACTTGCCAAAACCCATTTCTGCCAAGCCTCGTCCATTACTTAGTCTCTTTCACTTATGCATAGGCCTAATTTGTAGAGCTAATCTAGACATTGGTATTTGTCCAAGGCCATTTTAATTGCAGAGATTAAATTTATCATGATAAAATGCTTGAAAATTTATACCACTACAGCTATTATAGAACATAGATAATATTTTTCAAAATATAATTTATGTGCATTAAAAATATAGCTATTTTTCTATTCCCTTCTCCGATGCATTTCTAAGAAAGTGTGTAAGTTAAATAATCTTCACCCTAACACAATCATACAAAAAATTTACTTACTGGAGTCTTAAAAGCCAGTAAAGTGAAAATATTTGCTTCAAAAGTTTCATTTCCTCTTTTTCTCTTTATTGGTCATAGAAGAATAAAGGCAGTAAAATTCTGAATCCTTTATTACTTTCCTATAAAGGTGGGGAAGGCTTTATTGTGAGGTTAATGTATCACCAACTTATGTGAATGCTGATTATTCCATAGGCAGATAGCTACATGATGTGATCTGAAGGTTCCTGGAAAGACTCCCTCTGCCTTCTGCTCCAGCATTGTAATAGTGCTAGTAATTCAACTTATGGAATCATTGTCTTGGAATAAAATGTATAACATTTCATGATTCTTCTGTTAAAATATTAAAGTTGTTTTGTGATTCTTAGTTATTAAGAATTCACATGCAAGGAGAGAGTTCCCCTTACCACCACATTACAGCCAGCTAAGCACAGGTCCCCAGGGAATGGGACACAGCATAACTTCTCCTAGGAAAGTAGAAGTAGTGGTTTTAGCATTAGAGTACTGCTTGAGGAGCCAGGTTTATGTATGGTCCTGAAGTAGAACCCGTCAACATAAGGGGTTTCATTAAGGCATCAGGAGTGGGGAAGATAAAGGGAAAGAATTTTAAAGGGTAACCAGGAGGGCTGCAAAGCAAATTTAGTCAACCTCAAACTTTTCCCGAGGCCGTTCTGAATATATAACTAAACTTTCTTGTTCCTCTTACTTTACATTATCTTGGAGAGTTATGTAGGAGGCAATGTTATTCCAATGGGACAGATGGCTCTATAACAGGCCCAAGGGACTCCTATCATCTTTTCATTAAGCCACACATACAGACCTTAAATTTGAAAGATCATACAGAGATATAACACTGACTCCAGATATATCTTTTTATTAAAATCTTTTACTAAAGCCTTCTTACATTGTCTTGATGCTTCATCAGTTTGGAAATTTGTTCTCCTTTAATTTCCATTTTCTTAACTAAATACTCTAGTTCACATTCTATGTCTTCACAGACCGAATGACTTTCAGTTTCCTTCATTTGATTCAGTAGTTCTTCATGCTCCCTATGAAAGAAAAGCAAATATCAAGCACTGTTATGGTTTATACTATATGTCTTTGATATAATTAAACAATATTCTATTCAATCATAAATTTTTGTTAGTTAAATATTAATTTTCAAAGATGGTCTCTTTATGTAGAGTTATCTAATTATTATCTATGGTAAATATAAAAGGCTCTTATGATTTGAGATTAGATAAATTTAGAAGTATCTTACACTTACGGTCTTAAAGAACCTTAAAATAAAGTCTGAATTCTTGATGTTCATAGCTAAATGTAATAAAACATTGTGATGTCCTTAGCTAAAAGCATTAAAGGACTCTCTTTAGTTCCAACTGTGGCATTCTTAGTATAGCGTGTTTGGGAAGAATTGCAGCTATAAAAATATTTGCCTGAGAAATCTCTAGATTTCGTGATAGCCCACTTCAAGAGAACCAGTTGTATCTTCTACATAGGTCCTAGTTCAACTAGTTGGCTACCCAAATCTCATATTTTCTGGAATTTTTGTTGAATATATGTTTAAACTTGGGGCTTAAAATATGTATCCCAGTCAGAATCTTATTTACTATGGATGCTTCAAAACTTATAATGCAGACCAGCCAGATTTTAAAACAAGGAATTGCTTTCCTGCTTGTCTAATGAAATTTCACTTAATTAAAAAGATTATAAAAAACAAAAGGAGAATCTTTCTTATAAAAGCATTTGTGATTTATAATTAAAGGTCACCAGACTGTATCTGTTAGAATGACAGTTGTATTTGTCTATCAAATCAGATCTTGGGAACACAGAAACTCCTTAGACTGGAAAAGTAGTAATTATACACAGATGAAAACTTAAATACTATCAATAAACACAGTGAAAAATCAGTGACAGTAACTCTGCAGATCAAAATAAATCTAAATCTAAGCAAGGCCTTTAAGAATTCATAAGTGGCATTGTTCTTAAGACTGAGAAGAAAAAAAGATACCTATATATCTTGCTAGTTCTGATAAAGAATAAAAATACTTACATACTCATTTGGTCCAGCTCATCCTGCATTGCCATCAAAAGTTCAGACAGATTGTCACCAATAGAAATGGAATTTTTTGAATCAGAAGGTTCAGCTTTACCCTGGGAAGTTGTTCTAGTAGGCTTGTAGAGACAGCGAGGCTCCGTGACTTCAGTAAGTTTCTGACAGGTATGTGGCCTGTAATGTTGCATCAACTGCAGGAGGCTTTGCATACTTGCATTCACAGAAGAGCTTGCACTGGAAGACTTTAGGGGAAAAGAAATAGCTAAGAACAATTTCAAATGACTCATGGCATTTAAATAGCGCTTACAACAAAGCAGGAGTGTGTCTGAACAAGTATCTTCATTTTTCCTCTCTCACCTTCTCAGCCGTAATAGGCGGTGATCCAAGCTTTGAATAAATTTGCTGAGGTGGTCCTCCCTTTAAACATTTAGTTTTCTAAATATTGACCAAAAAAGTAAACAAAAATTGTTTTAAAAGACATTTATGATATGAAGAAGTCTCAAAATTCAACAGTAAATAATGTGATTAGAAAATAAGCAAAAAATGTGGATAGACATTTCACTGATGAGGTCATATAGATGGTAATAAACACAAAAAGATCTGCAACATCATTAGCCATTAGGAAAATGCAAGTTACAATGAAATATCACTATATACCTATCAGAACGGCCAAAATAAAGAACGGTGACAATACCAAAATGCTGGCAAAGATGTGGAGAAGCCAGATCGCTCATGCAAGGTTTGTAGGAATACAAAATAATATAGCAACTTGGAAAATAATTTGACAGTTTCTTGTAAAACTACACATGTACTTATATGATGAGTACATACGATGATTCGACAATTACACTCTTGGACATTTATTTTAGAAGAATGAAAACCAATGTTCAGACAAAAACCTACACACAAATGTTCATAACAGCTTTATTTGTGACAAACACTGAAATGAATCTAAATCTCTTTCA